>NC_135312.1:73233003-73401561 GCF_048772815.1 Callospermophilus lateralis
TCAGTTATGCTTGAAAAAGACACTCTGTCTTGAACCATGCATGGGTCTTTATGAAATGACTGTATTTAATTCTATTTTCAAGGTCTAACTAATTAAATGTCCCATTTCCACAAAATACATATTTCACTTAATATAACAGTAAACCGTGCAGAGTTTCTGAGGAAACAGAGATTTGGGGAGGTGAGGTGTTGAGGGTCATTGGGTAGGTAAATTCTGGCTACACCGATCCACACTTGAGAGCAGAACCATCTCAATGTCTACATATTTTTATAAATTATCATCTTATGAGAGTTTACACTGCTCAACTTAACTTCAAAAAAACAAATTTCATAGTTATTTCAAAGCAACATTTTTCAAAGAATCTCTGAATTCTAAATTGGGCTATGAAAAATCTTAAGTGGGAATGAGGCTGTGTAATTTAATTGAATTATTTTTGAATGTCAAACACACACTCTGCAGTATACCATTGGACCTCTGTGTCATCACTAGGTTTTTATTATATTTCTAATTATTAACTGTTCACAGGACAGTTAATAACTTAAAAGTTTGTTGGTATTAATGCCTCTATTTCATAGATGTAGAAACCAAGGAATAGACACAAAGTAGTATAGCTGGGACTCACTTAATAACAAAATTTTATTATATGTCTGTATTATGAAAAATTTAAAATAAATCATTTAAAGTAATATCATGAGACAAAATGTTTAGGGATGCTTTAACAAAAATATGTAAGATCTCTAGATCAAAAGATTAAGATAAATCTTGGATAAACTATACAATGCCTGAGTAAATGGAGAGATACACCATATTTATGAATTGAAAGGCTCTGTGTTTTTAAGGTATTACTTTTTTTAATCTCCTATGAATTGAAGTTTATCATAATCCCAGACTATACAAAAACTGTATCTATAAAAGTGGAAATTTTTAAAAGGGAAAGTTAAAATGTCAATTTTAAAACTTATATTAAAATGCAAAATATCTGGGATAGCAAAAATAATATCACAAAATATCTATTTGGGAAACTAATACCATCTGATTTCAAGGCTTACTGAAAGCCTAAGGGTAGACAAATAAGTCTATGGAATAAAATAAAAGGATATAATAGATACATGAGTATACATAGTCAATAAATTTTCTACAGAGGAAAAAAATAATATTTTTTGGACAAACATGGATTTGGAAGGTAGAGACTGGTCTTATGCTTGCAACTATAGCCAAGGCAAAACTCATTTTATAGCCAAGCTACTCCCAAGCTGAGCAAAGAAATAACCAACTATTCCTTGGTCATAAATTAAGATTAACTTGGGTTAGTTCCTAGGTCATTATCACTATAGTTGCCTGCACCCTAAGATTACCTTGCAACATAGGCTATTTATCTAATTATCCTAGACTGGAAACAAGAAAAAAAATATTGTTTCAGATTTTAGTTACTAAAAATGTTTAATAGCTATTATCATTTCTTTTCATAAAACAATAGCCATAGATATCTGGGATCATATGACACTTTCCAAAATCTCCTACACCTGACAAAATCATACATAGATAAGTTTGGTAAGCTTTTCTAGAAATCTAATTTATACCACATACTTTTCAAAATATAGACAGAGTGTCATACAGTTTTATACTAGAAGACATGTATAAACCAGATTTTCCTACATATGTTCTTTTCTGTTGTTGTTCAGTTGTTTTATTTATTATAGAAACAATGTGGAACTATAATGAGCCTAATCAATGACATTGCTTTAAAAAATTCAAATATGTGCATAATTACCACCTATATATTTTTATTTTTATAAAACAAATTTCCCTATCAATACTTGGTAGTGACCTAATTATTGCAAACATGATAATTCTGACTACATAACATACTTGAATATGCATGCTGTTTAATGTCACTCTTTTCTGTGTGTAAATTTGTTTTAAATTCAAATTTTTATTTTTAAAAACTATAAAAAATAATACAAAAAGATCTTATATTCCCTTTAGTTAGTTTCTTCTAACTTTCAAATGACAGTATTTATTTATTATTTTCCATATCTAAAAAGAAAATGTCACATTTCCTCAAAATACAGATTTGACTTACTATAATAGGAAATGATGCAGAATGGTATCTAAAAATACCATCTTCCAAAATTAGAATTCAATATCACAACCCACATAGTGACATTGCTACAGTCAAGTTATAAAATATTTCCATCACTACAACACTCTCTTCCTCATGGTGCCATTTTATTTATTCACTTACTTCCCTCCCAACACAATCCTCTTCCAAACTCTTGGTAAACAATAAGATGTTCTTGATTTCTACAGTTTTGTTTATTTAGGATTACTAGTTAAGTGGAATAACAAAATATGTAATCTCAAAAAATTCATCTTTACTTGAATTATTCTCTAGAAATCATACAGCTAATTTGATGTATCAACATTTTGTCCTTTTGATTAATACATTCAATTCCATGATATGGACATACCACAGCTTGTTTAACACACTGAAGAATTATTTTGCTGTTTGTACTGAAGGATAATTGGGGTGTTTTCAGGTTTGGGTGATTGTGAATAATACCGCCATAAATATTCATGTACAAGTTT
The DNA here is from genome assembly GCF_048772815.1 of Callospermophilus lateralis. NCBI lineage: Eukaryota > Metazoa > Chordata > Mammalia > Rodentia > Sciuridae > Callospermophilus > Callospermophilus lateralis. Next base: position 73,235,593 of record NC_135312.1, read on the forward strand.
GTGAGAACATAAGTTTTTGTTTCTGTGCAATAAATTTTCAAGTGTGCAATTTCTGGGTCTGCCACACTTTCTGGTGCCTACCTGTTTCCCATTTTTAGTGATCAATGTTTTCATATCTATTAATATATATATTTTTTGGTACCAGGGTTAGAACCTAGAGTTGTTTAGCCACAGAGCCACATCTCCAGCCTTTTTTATCTTTTTTTTTTATTTAAAGACTGGGTCTTAAGATACGTAAGTATTACACACAAGTGATATCTGTGTAACACATCACAAGTATACAGGTTTTCAAAAATAATATTTACAACTTATCACAAAACAAAAATTTAAAGAGGATATAAAATGCTCCATTATACACATTATGTGTGTAAATAGAACTCATAATTGTAGTGACAACCATTTAACAGTTTAATGTATAATATCCTCCCATCAAAATTTTAGCATGCTTAATTATTTTTTCTAAAATGTATCTGGGGAAAAATATGTAAAATTGCCTCAGATGTGTAATTTAGAAGACCAAATAAAATAATTATTGTTATGTGAGATTAATGTATATTATAAACCTATATGATGATTATACTGAGAAATTGATCATAACATGAACCAAATCTGAATCCATAAGTATATCAATTTTTGTTATTGTTAACAGCAATAGAATGACATAAAGAAAACTATCCATATGAAAAATAATTTTGGATGTGAATGGTGAAATTATCCCATTTGAAGTTGAAATTTGGGACTGGTAGCATGGTTCACTAATAGAGTGTGTGTGCAGAATGTGCAAGGTACTCTGTTCCAAACTCAGCAACATAATAAAAAAAATATTTTGGGAAGATAATGTTGAAAAAATGCAGAATATTATAATTTTGGACTTTCCCTTCTCAATCAATAAAAAAAGTTTATAAACTACTCAGGTTATAAGTTTCTCTTTGACATGGTTATAAATGAGTAAAAAGGCCTAAATACATTCAACAATTTAGAAAATGTCTATTTTAATTTTAAAAATAGCCCTGAGGTACACTGAGCATTAGTTCTTTCTTGACCAAAGTACAACATTTGGGACCAAATCTCTAATGACCAGAATCACCCACAGTAAACAGAAATATGGAAGATGTGGTACACAACTGTCTAAGCCACAAAAATAATGTGGTGATTTCTAGGGTCCATGAAAGCCTCTGCAAGTGTTTCATCAGCTGGAATCAAGGCAATGAAGTAGCCAAATATCAGAGCTGTTGGTTCATCTCAAAAAGAAATTTGCCTGTATTTTTCCCCCAATTACTATTTCTATCAGAGGACCTTCTTTCTAGGTTGTATTGTGGGTATAACAGGGGGAAAAACAATAAGCCACTGGTGCACTGAGTGAGATTTTAGCACTTCATGAGCCCAGCCCCAAACCTGCTCACTCCAATAATAAAGCCAGAACTACCAATTGCTCCCAGAAGGAGTTTGCTTGTACACTGAGTTTCTCAACTTGAACATATTTTGTTCAAGTTACTATGTTCTGAAATTCCAAGCTCTGGAAACAAAGGTGATTGAGCATGTGAAAATCTACATAGGTTGCAAACCAAAGGATTTACATTTTTTTGTCCAGCACTTGTATGGACTATTGTACCAAATTGTAGTTCAGAAAAGGGGTTAGAAAAAAGAAAGCCCTGTCTATTTCAAAAAATCTTTACAAAACACTCCTACACTGGCTACTTCACATAAACTTGACTCATGAATTTGGTACATGAACCAAGAGATATTCTGTACCCTATGCAGTGCTCTAAGAATGGCTTTAATAAAAATACAAAAGCCAGGTGTTGTGGCAGAGGCCTGTAATTCCAGATGTTCAGGACTGTGATTTAAAAGGCAGCCTCAGCATTTTAGCAAGGCTCTAAACAACCTCGTGAGACCATGTTTCAGAATAATACATAGGCTGAGCAACATTGTTTCAGGATCTCTAGATAAAATGACTCCTGAATCAAAACTTAGAAGTCCCTATATATAAATAATTACCAACCAAAGGTTGTAGATCTGATGCCAATATTTACATGATATCAATAGAAATGAGAACACAAATCATTGTAAATTTTTCAATGGGGAATCTGAACTCAGACACTATGATAAGCAAAACCACAGTTTGAGATAAAACTAGATAAAACACTGCTTTACTGATATCTGGCTTATTGATTCAATCCAAAGTTATATTGGAAAAGTACTAAGGCTACTGGTTAATATCTATATAAAACAGGTTATTAAAATGCACCAAGTTATTAACATTGCTATTGTTCTTCAAATTCATTATGTACTTTAACTTTCCTGTTAGTTTAAATCAAGTCCAGTCCCATTTTTATTTTCTTCCACATCAGGACAAATAATTTTTCTGGAATGTTCAGAATGCTTCTATTGGTCATTTTAATAAACAGTATTATACATGAAAGAAATCCTCAATTGTGAACCCATAACATTTTTAAAAATCTGTAATTGGGATACATTAATTATACTATTTTATTTAAAAGAGAGTCATTATTTTTAATACTACCTAATTTTTCCAGTTTTTTCTAATATGAAAAGCTCACAAGAATAAAGCATTAAGAAAAAACAAACTGCTCTCCAGTTCTTTGAGAAAAATACTACAAATAAGTTATCCCTTCCAATGAAAGATTAGAAAAAAAATTGATCAGGTTGTAACTGGAGTTTTGAGATAAAATTAAATTTCCCATTTCACCAATCTCTTCTGAGATCTTGTCTCTAAAATTTTGAAGAAAAAAATATATGGACAATTAAAGAAGGAAAGAGTAAACAGAATAGGATTTAGGATCAGTTTGAACAATAAGTGTGTAGCTTCTAAGGAGAGTAGTTGGATAGTGTGCAGGAAGAGGAAATAGAACTCATACAACATAGGAGAGCTCATAATACAAAAACCCATTTTGGTGTGCCAGCTTTGGAGTTTATATATGTTTTGGGCAGAACAGGAGCAAAATCTATTTAAAGTAGATATAGAAAAAGGCATCCTCGCTACCGTCTGGGTTCACTTCCACTCTTTATCCCATCCTCCTTCCCATAATGTCCATCTGGCTTCACACCTGGGACAAAGTGTTTGGAGGAAGGTATACCCACAAGTGAGCCTTAAGGGTTTTTATATTTTAAATAGAGCTTAATCATTTTCATTAACATATCTATACATTAGCCTCCAGTAGAATGTTGTACATTATACAGCTGCCTGGTCATTTTACTATCTATTCTAATTTTATCCTCATTTAAGGTGAGCAGGGAACCCTGGCCTTGAGAATTTGAAAATAAAGTTGGAAATTGGGGACTTATTCTCAGAAATGGAGAGCTAAGCTAGGATCCTGTATATCAGGTAGGAGTTCTGGATATCAGATAGCTGTTCTTGATTTGAGATACTGTTTACCCTACATTTGGAAAGCATAGGCTGCATAAGGATGGCAAGTTCAAAGCCAGCCTCATAAACTTAGTATTGTGCTAAGCAACTCAGTGAGATCTTGTCTCTAAATAAAAATAAAAAAAAGGACTGGGTATGTGGGTCAGTAGATAAAAACTCCTGGTTTGAATTCCTGGCACAAACACACACAAACCGACAAACAAAAAACATATCAGGAGAAGCAATAACAGGGTTTCTAAAAACTAGAGCTTTTATCATGCAGGATTCTGGCTATTAGAGTTGGGGTCCTCTCTTGATGATTATTCCAGTCCTCACCACACAATCTTGGGACATGCTGGGTGAAAAACCAGCCTCTACCTCAGAACAAAGTCTGTCCAAGGAAGGGTGCATGACCCTTGTCTTTGGAAAGATCCACAGAGCACTCCTAGGCAATACCCACCCTGCTGAGTTGTTTATCTACAAATAACAGGAGAGATCTGTTGCACCAGGTATCCCTGACTCAGTCAGGCAAGGTGGAAATCCATAACCCCCTAGTAGCCACCAATCAGCATCAGACAGGGAAATACCTGGGATACCAGATGACCGTCCCAGTAGTTTATGGTGGTTAATATCATGTTGGGAAACCATGTAGTTTAGCACATACTCCCCTTGTGGCTTAAACCAATCAGTTCAACTGAATTCTTGTACTAACAAATCACCCTTACCCAAGTTGTTCTCATCAGTGAATATGCTAATCATGTTTTAGAGTTGTTGCTTGATTTTCCCGTGGTGTGTGATGATTTGCTTAGAGATGTTATGATGTATGTGGGGTCCCTGCCTTCCCCAAAAAGTGTATAAAACTGCTGCAAACCCTGGGCTCCTGGCCTTTCAGCATCACCTGTTGCTGTGTACAGGTGGAGGACTGAGCTAGCTTGCAATATACACCTCTTTGCTGCTTACATCCATCTGGGTCTCTGGTGGTCTTTTTTGGATCCCCAATTTGAGCATAATACTGGGATCTTGCACACAGATGCCCAAATAGAAATTCAAGAAGATGCTGAAAACACAATACAATGATGGAACAGAAGGCCTGGGGTCTTAAATACTGATCTGCACTCCACTAGACTACTCTGAGAAAATTGAAAACTGAGCTGCAACAGAGAGACCCTCTGACCATCAGAAACTGTAGGGAAATCTGAGGAGTCCCAGGCCACCAATTCCAATTCCTGCCATTGTCAATCTCACTGGCTTTGAGCATTCTCCCTACCCAGCCTCAAAATAAGAATTCACACTTACTATTTTCTGTGTTTTATATGCTTAGTGTTCCCGCAAGAGTTTTTTTTTTTTTTTTTTCTTTCAGTTCCTGTGTAGTGCAGAAACCTGGGGCTCCTGAGCTAGGACTGGAAGCATAGAAATGGATTCTAAGAATGGCAGGCTCCTAAAAAAAGGTAACAGGTGATTGTGAAAGCCCTCCCCATCATCACTGGATGTGTGTGTACTGAATAGTTATCAACTAAGAGACCTATTGGAAAGAGCTACAGGCACTGTCTCCAAAATGAGTCTGGTATGTCTACTGTTTGAGTGACAGTAAATTGCATCCAACCCAGGAACAAATAAAGATAGAAAGGTTCTTGGCTGCTCTATTTTTGTTCATAAATGACTGGGGATCATCCATGTGTGCTCGAGCATGCCAGTAATCTCAGCAACTAGAGAGGCTGAGGCAGGTGGACTGAGAGTTCAAAGCCCGCTTCAGCAATGGTGAAGAACTAAGTGACTCACTGAGACACTGTTTCTAAATAGAATACAAATAGGCATGAAGATGTGTCTCAGTGGATAAGTGAACCTAGTAAAAAAAAAAGCAGGCAATCAGACATATAGATACTCCCTACAGAGCTCCATGACAACAGGTAGATAGATAGATACATAGATAGATATATAAGTACTGGAAGAGAATCTCAAATTCTCCTGCACTGGCTTTTTAAGTAACTGGCATTATAAGAATTCTACACAGCCCTATAAGCCGCCTCTTCCTCCTCCTCCTCCTCCTCCTCCTCCTCCTCCTCCTCCTCCTCCTCCTCCTCCTCCTCCTCTTCTTCTTCTTCTTCTTCTTCTTCTTCTTCTTCTTCTTCTTTTCTTTTTGAGTTGCTGTGAATTGCATTATGTGCCTCAGGATAGAATTAATTCTTTCTTTTTTTAAAGAGAGAGAGAGAGAATTTTTAATATTTATTTATTTTTTTTAGTTCTCGGGGGACACATCTTTGTTTGTATGTGGTGCTGAGAATTGAACCTGGGCCGCACGCATGCCAGGTGAGCGCGCTACTGCTTTAGCTACATCCCCAGCCAAGGATAGAATTATTTTATGGCAGAGTTTCTTCCCAATACAAAGATCCAGCCCAGACAAAAGTACATTCATATTTGTCAGTGTATATAAAGTTAAATCAATTTGTGAATACATATATACACACATATATATACATATATTTTTCAAAATAAAGAAACATCACAACTACTTTAAAATTTCATTTAATTTTTTTCCTCTGGTCATATGAGAAAACAGCTTTAGAATTAAACTCCTAGGCAATTCTCTGAGGCAGAAATTTCCCTAATTCCCCACATATAAAAATAATGAGGCACAAGAAAATTATAAAGTTTCTATTATTATTATTAAAAAAGAAAAAGAGTTGGAGGGTTCCGGGTATTTAGATCTATCAGTATCTCTGATTCTAGAGTATAAGCAATTAAAAAAGAACTTATTTGCATTTTGCCTTGAGCCTAATGGCAGGATTATGATGTCTGATTTTTGTTTTTTATGAGGTACTATGAGAATATTAGCACAAATAATAGGCATTTATGTCTATAATTCAATACAGTCTATAAAGAGAGTCAACTTTAAATTTAAATGAAGAAAAATTAAATCACTTTCTATAAGACACCTGTTTTCCATGTGAATTTTGTGAAACTTGTGGCTAAATCTTGGCATCCAGGCTATAGTGAGTGGGTTGTTTTGTTTTTGTTTTTGTTTTTTTGTTGTTTTTTTTTTCGTCACTAGATAACAAGTCATTCTAAAACTTATTATCTTGCTGAACGCTTGAGCCACATCCCCAGCCCTGTTTATTATTATTATTTTTCAAATAAAGTGTCTTACTGAGTTTCTTAGAACCTCACTCCTGCTGAAGCTGGCATTGGATTTATGATCCTCCTGCCTCAGCCTCCCAACACACTGAGATTACAGGAGTGCACCATTGCACTTGGCTCTCTTCACATTTTTAATGCCAGCATTTCTTCTTTGCATTATCAATTTTTTTCATGCTATATTTCAAATGGATACAGTGTTTCTAATTTTTCTCTAAAAACTTCATGGCAGTTTAAAGATTTTTCTTTCTTTTTGTGAACATTTTATATTAGAGGAAAGCAGACAAGTGCAACTTGACAATTTGAAAAAGAACAACAATGTGTCTCTTGTTCCTCTTTCTTCCCAGGCACAGATAACTATTCACAATGTCTTATTTGAAATTTCTTCTAGAAAACTTTTCTGTCTGATGTGTCCTTATCCTAACTTCCCATATTGGCCTAGTTATGAGTATAATAACTTTCCTGACATAAGGTGAAAACAGACACCATGTCTAAAAATTCCTGGAGTGTCTCATGAATTTTATTCCTGGGGTCTTTGCCTTTTAGGGAATAGTATGAAGTTGGCAGTGAAGGCACTCAAAGGAGTCTCTGGAAGCCTTGAAGCTGGCAAGGATCTTTTAGTGATACAGATCTGAAATCTTCTTGGAAACTGAGGTAATGTAAAGACTACCCCCTATTTAAGTGCATTATTTTCTTTTCAAAAAAGAAATAAAGTTTTTAAATATATCACTCAGATTGAAATACAATGACTTGTTTAGAAGTGATATGAAGGTGGACAAAGAGGACACTCTGAAGAAAGACAGAGTGTCTTCTCTGAAAAAAATAATACCCTGGCTCTCTTTAACTCTGGTTTTATAGATCTAAGAAAATATTCTAAAGAGTCCTGCCCAGGTAAACTTCTTGACTTTGAACTGAGAGAAGAATCACATCAAACTGTCAAGTGTCCACTGCCAGGATAACTTTAGGTTAATTAAGCTAATGCTCACCATTTGTAATTGAAGTCTTAACCAAAAACTCTTACAGATTTTATGATTAGTAGAAATTATCCTTACTTCCACTAGCTTTAGAATCTGGTATGTAACAGAGTCACAAAATTCTCCCCTTAAGGGTAACATGGTTTCTTCTTATAAACTTTTTTGAAAAGTCGTTTCTCCTGCAGATAACTGTTTGTTAAGGAATGTGACATAACCTATCCAGTTAAGCCAGAAAGGGTGCAAGTAAATTTTTTCATGAAAAACAAAGCATAAGGTCAACATTTTGGGCCTACTTATTTTTTTTTATTTATGGGACTGTGTATTGAAACCAGAGCTAGTCAACAACTTAGCTAAACAATAGCCCTTTTTTATAAATTTTATTTTATTTAGAGACAATTTCTCACTATTTTGCTTAGTGCCTCACTGATAAGTTGCTGATACTGGCTCTGAACTCATGTTTCTCCTGCCTCTTTCTCCAAAGCTATAAAGGCATGTGGGAGCATGCCCAACCTAACACTTATCTTAAAGGTAATTCAGTTTATTTTTAACAAGGCTCTGTGAATAATACTATTATGAAAATGAAAGTGGAGTGTTTTCTATGATGTAATGACTACAATTTTTTTTACATTCATATCCAAAATTACTCGTACTGGATTATATACTATTTTTATTTTAACTTTGTGAGAAACCTTAATATCATTTTCAAAAATAGCTTTATTAAATTTATATTCTCACCAACATTTTTACCACTGAGTCTTTACATCTATGCTCCTATATTCTGGAGTACCTACTATCTTTTAGATTTTTTTTTTTTGTTCTTCTAAATATTTATTTATTTATTTATTTATTTTTCAGAGACAGACAAATTATTTTTATTTTATTTATTTATTTTTATCTGGTTCTCAGGCTTAAACTCAGTGACTCTCTTGTATTAGGCAGTTGCTGTACAACTAAGCTAGAAGCACAGCCACTATGTTTTGGATTTTTTAGTAGGTATTCTGACACCACTACAAAGAGTGTAGGAATTTGCCATTTGACTGATGCATTAAATTTTTGATGCTAGCTTATCAGATTTCAGGCTGTCAAGTAGCCAGAGGAAGAGTGTGCTGTAAATGTTTTTTTTTTTTTTTTGAAGTAACAGGGATCTTTAATTTTTAACACATTTCTAACACTACTGCTGGAAATTTTAGTCCTTAAAAGAAGTTACAAACAATGCAAATCCAATTGTTTGCAATGTATGCAGATTTGTACATGCTAAACCTCCTTTGCTTATAGATATTGGAAGTTTAGGATAAACTCTCTTGAACAGAAGTTGCTAATGTTAGACACTTTATACATGGAGAAACTTTTATCTGGAAACAATTGGTAGGCTTAAAATTATTTCCACGGTAAACAAGTGTAAGTCAGGGCTCAGAAAGTGCTTAAGTTACACTGAGTCTATCAGTGGTTTGCTTAATTTTACCTTTTGAACCCATAATTAAATCAAGAGAGAAGCTATTCTTCTAGAAACAGAAGTTAGAAAACAACTGTTAAATCTCTTCTTGGAACAAACTGACACCTTTGAGATTACACTTCACTGCCTTCAGGTTGTGAAACACATGAAAAGACTTCCTTGTTTTTTTTAGAAGACCACCACTTTGTCAATTTTATACTTATACATCACTTCTTCTCTAACCAATGGATAAATTAAGGTAAAAATTACAGAAAATTTTAAAGTAGCTTATATATACCTTGATATCCCTTTATTCAAGGTTACCCCTGATGTTGGGGGAATTTTTTCCCTTCAGTCGACTATTCAAATGTCCAGGTATACTCCACCTTTTTCTACTCCATTATTCTATTGAAGAGCATCACAGCATACTACAAGGATGCAGCCACATCAATGTTTATAGCAGCACAATTCCAAAAAAGCTTTTAATCACCAGGTCATAATATTTTTTTCTAAAAATCTTTTGTAATGATATTGAAATTCTACTTTACACAGTTTTATTAACACTGTGAATGCTGAAGGCATTGAATGTTTCTTTAGATATTTGTAATCAGGAATACAATTAATTGTTCTAATAAAAATATTCTAAAATAAAAATTTAAATGGAGAAGCCAGCAAAGTCATAGTCTTGCCTCATAATTTATTAGGTGTAAGAGGAGTTTGTGAATGATATTATATATATATATATATATATATATATATATATATATATATATATATATATATATATAAAATGTAGCTAGATTTGATTTTAATCTTAGGTTTTCTCATTTAGTAACTTTATAAACTATGATATATCAACTAACCTCAAGGAATCACAGTTTTATCATCTGTCAATCATTAATAATTACTCTCAGAGTTTGTGGAAAATTTGATAGTACCCAATGTTATATTTCTTATTTATATGGTATTAAATAATTATTTAGAGTTCACTAAAGTAAAGTGGCCCTTAAAAACAGCAAGTGCTCAATGCAGTGTAGACATGTAATAGTTATAGTAATTAAATGAGATCAGAACAGCATGAAGTTTAGTTTGTATATTTCATGAATACAGTTTTATGACCAGAAAGTAAGAGTAGGTTTTTTCACCATGAGGAAGGCCTCATAGCACAACAATATAAACAGATGTTTGGGTTAGGGTTACAGTTTCCTGAGACCTTCTGTGCAAAATATGTAAGATAAGGTTCAAACTCATCACAAATAGAAGATGTTAAGATGGGATGAAATTAGAAGTTGTTTTAGTCAGCTTTTTTCTTACTACTGTGATTAAAGAACTTGACCAGAGAAATTGTAGAGGAATAAAAGACTATTTGCAGGCTTATTGTTTCAGAGTTTTTTGTCTATAGATGACTGCTCCATTCCTCAGGGCTCAAGGTGAGGCAGAACTCCATGGCAGAAGGGTGTAACGGAGGGAAGAAACTCTCATGGTGATCAGGAAGAAGAGACAGATTCTCTGTTTTGAGTAAATAAATAAATTTATACTCCAAAGCCACATGCCCAGTTCCCACTTCCTCCAGCCACACATTATCACTTCAGTTACCACATAGTTAATTCATTCAGAAATTAATTCACTTATAGCGTTAAGGCTATAACCAAATAATTTCTATTCCAAACCTCCCTGCAATGTCTAACATGTGAGCTTCTGGGGGACACCTAACAACTGAACCATAACAGAAATATAGCAGAATATGAGGCTTCTAACCCTCCCACCCTCTACTGATACACTGAATACACATCTTCTTATGTTATGGATCCTCCTTTGACAAAGTCATGAATGAATTCAGAGATTTAGAAACATGGACACTGGAGAAAATAATTACATTCAAATGAGTAGAATAAGGTGGAGTCCTACCAATCACAAGGAATCCTGAGCACCATACATGTGAGGGAGAAATCCAGGACCGAATCAAATAGAAATCTGCTGTATCAACTCAGGTGGTGTACCTGACCCCTAAGAAAAACCAAAGCATGAGTTTTGGGGGTTAGAGAAAAGTGTGCATCAGGCTTAATTGTTCTAAGGCAAAGAACCAATGTAAACCATACTGTAACTATGCAGTTATAAATCACAATGAACAGAGGGACAGAAAAAGAAGAAGAAGGAAAGACAAAGAAGAGGATAGAGGTGTTAATTTCCAATAGAAGGCTTGACAGTCCTTACCAAAAGAGGGAAGATTTTCACAGCTTGTCCTTCCTGGAGATAATTTGTGGAAGAAGTGGTTTTTGTGTTTCTGGAGAGAACTTCAGTAGAAAGTATAAAATAAGAGATTGAATAGCAAAATAATAAAGGTCATGGGATGAAGCTAGAGTCTAGTAAGATGTTAACTTCAAACTTTTTATTGTGTTTCTCATGATGTCATTTAGAACTAATTTTATTGATTGATTTGTTTGTTTTGAGACTAGATCTTTCAAAATTGCTAAGATTGGCTTTGAGCTTGTGATCCTCATGCCTCATTCCCTTTAGTCACTAGTATTATAGACATTCACCACCATACCCGGTCATAAATTTCTATTTATTTATTTATTTATTTTACTGATTTATTTTTTATATATCAGGACTCCTTCTGACAGTGTTTGTATTTCCTTTGCTAACATTTTTAATAGAATCTGTACCTTATACCCCAAATAACCTAAAAATTCACTCTTTACTTAAATATGATATCACCTTGGCCATTACTGGAAGCATGACTCTACAGTTTTTGAAGTGACATTCTAAGTATGCTCAATCATAATGCTGAGTCATTTAAATTGTTTCTAAGAAAAATTGGAGAAGAATGTGTCAAATTAAGTATATATTTTAATGAGATTCAACAGCTTTGGAAAATATGTCCTAGACATTTGTGCTTTATTCCATTAAGGGTAATGTTTCAGACCTTATATTTCACAAAATAAGTGTTCAGAACCTTCACAACTCAGTGATTTTATGCATTCAATATTTTTAAACCACTTTAAAAAGTCTAATGTGAACAAAAGCTCATTGTCAAGGAACTCTCCTGAGTGACTCATGTCTGAGATAGGTCTCAGACCTCTGGGGTCTTTGCATTTCATGAATTTTATAGATTGCTTTTCCTCTAAAGTTTGGGAGTATCACAAGAGTACATACTAGCAGGAAAATGACCACCTTAGCTTTTCATGCCTTAAAAACCTCCAGTTTGTGATGGTGTGCTGTGAGACAGGCATAAGCCTTTACAGTCTTTTTTAGCCTTCAACACACTTGTTTTGGCTACTTTTCATCTTGAAGGCTGTTTTCCATCATAAAGTATACTCACAAAGTTTTATTACATATATTAAAAAACTTGAAATTTATTTAACTTGCATCTTTGGTTTACTCAGATATCTTTTAAAAAGTAATGAATTTCTATTAATAATACTACATGAATTATTAATGACAAAGCAAATTTCACAGAATAAATTTATAAGAAAAATAGAATGAATTATTATGCCTTGAAAAATATTACAAGATGAGAAAGAAAATTAATTTATTTTAAATATTTAACATTTAAAATTATTTTACTTAAAATATTATAGCTGATAGGGTAATTTTAAAACAAAGTTTCCTTCTCATAATACAAAATTAAAATTTTATTAACTTAAAGATTATCTCCTTTCAAATATGAGTTCAATAAATCACACTTCACCAGGTTGAAAACTCAGAAATTAAGCCAGAGACTTTGTATATTAAAAACAAGAAAACAAAAACATTTCTTAGAAGCCTAATTTAAAACCTGGAAGATAACATTAACGAGATTCCTTAGACAGAAAACATACAAGATTAGCCCAGGTGAATAAATTTTCTCAACATAATTTTAAAATGAGAAAATGGAAGAGAAGAAAAAAGACGTAAAAAAAGAAAATTTCCAACAGCTGAGAATAAAAAAAGAGCCTAAAGTCTTCCAGAAAGAAAAAAAAATGGTCACAAATAAAAGTTTCTATTGGTAAACATGGCACCTGAAGTGCTTCTCTTTTGGGAGTTCAGGTCCATGACCCACTGAATGGCAGGAACTCTGAATGGTGCGCAAACCAAAACCCCAATCCCTGTGAAGGGCACGAGCTTTCAATGTCACACCCCTAATCTCTGAAGAGGTGCAGACACTCGGCCAATAAAAAAGTAACAGCCCACTCCCCCCTTCTCCCCCTTTCCCCAAGTTGAGTCCATAAATATCAACACTCTTCTCTCTCTCTCTCTCTCCCCTCTCTCTCTCTCTCTTCTCTCTCTCTCTCTCCCCCTCTCTCTCTCTCTCTCTCTCTCTCTGTCTCTCTCTCTCTCTCTCTGGCTCTCTCTCTGTCTCTCTCTCTTTCAACCCCCCTTCTCTTCTGTTACCAGCCACTGCAGTACCACTAATAAAATCTTGGACAAGGAAATGGTTGTTTGGCTTGTTGAGTCTCACCAGAGGCCTGCCCCTCTCTGACCAATATTCTCTTCCCATTCTTTTCCTTATATGCTCTGAGTTATGGAAGAAAGTAGATTTGTTGCTTCCATATCCAAAGAATTCAGCTTCCTCCCTTCCCCTCAAACCAGGCAAATGAGTCTATTTTCTTCCTCAGAAGAAGGTTTTCCACGCTAACCCCAAAATGGAAATGATCATTATAGGTAGTCCTATGTACATCCAATACTGCAAAACTCCAACAGGGAGGAAAGAAACTAGCCCCCTGGATTCATATTTCGAGGTTAAAACTGGCAGCACGCCCTCCAGAAGACAATCCCACCACAGTTCCCAACCTTGCAGGACCCCCAAAGTCACCGAAATTTAGCTGTGAGATATCAGCAGATAACCCTCTCAAGATACACTTTTCACAGTCATGCACAGCCCTCCCTTCCATTCTGGAGGAGAAGAACAGACATAAGAATGGGCCTCCTGATAGGATCTAGGAACCCACAACACAGTACACTGACAGCCTTTTTGAACCTGTGTGTACTGACTTTAATCCTGCTAACTCTCTTTCAAAGCGTAGTTCAGGGAAGGCTAAACGCTGTACCCTTCTCTCCCATGAACTGTAGCCAAACTCCTCCTAGGAGAGGTTTTAAATTCTTCAATGAAAACTCTCCAAAGAACTTTTTTTCACGGTGATGTCTAGGCCTGTGAGCATAATAACAATAAATAGTGTACGGCCATTGGTAAAAACCTGGGCCTAGATCCCCCCACTCCATGTCCAAGTGTCTGGAAACTCATCAGAAAGCATTCCTGAAAGAGGATGAGTGATATACCCATTTGGCTGCGTGGCAAAAACAGTCAAAGATCCTCTTCTCTCTCTTAAACTTGTCAATATCTCTCTCAATTTGTTAAAGGCTACTAATAATACAAACTATGTACAGGGACATTTCCTGTGTTTGCAGGCTAGAACTGAATCCCCAAAAAATTGTTCTAGGGCTACACTCAAGGAGAACACTTAAACTCAAGTCACCACAAGAAACACTTTCAGGGGTCCCTCTCTACCAGGCTGCTTCATTATGTTTTCAATCATAAGAGAATGTACCAGTAGGAAAGTTATCTGAGAAGCAATGTCAACAAACATTCTCTCTATCAAAAAGTAAAAAGGCACTGCTCACCAGTCTATGAGGTGTCACTTTTATGTGGGACAACTGTATACCATTGTCTGCCCCCTGACTGGACAGGCACATGTACTCTTGTCCTCTTGTTTCCCTATGTAGACATAGTTCCCGGAGATAATGAAATACCAATCCATCTCATGATACACATAAGACCCAAACAGGTGATCCAATTCATACCTCTCCTCACTACTTTAGGAATTACAGCAGGCTTGCCAACGGGTACAGTGGGTTTGACTACTTCCCTCATATTCTATAATCAATTGTCCAAATTATTTATAGATAACCTCTAATAGGTGGCCAAGTCCATCTTACCATCCCAAATCAATTAGATTCCCTAGGAGAAGGAGTCCTACAAAACTGCCAAGACTTAGAAGAAAGGAGGCCTCTGCCTGTTCTTACAGGAGAAATGTTTTTTTCTTATGTTAATCAGTCAGGGGTAGTGAAAGACAAGATTAAATAACTACAGGAACAACTAGATTAAAAAAAATGCTGTAATTGGCACAAAAATTCTAATGGGACCTCTTCACAAACCCCCTCATCCACTGCATTCTCCCAATGTTGGAACCTTTAGTTTGGGTCTTTTTATTTTGTGCCTTCCTTCCTTGCATTTTAAAATTTCTTCAAGGACAAAATAACAAAATCTCTAACCAAGCTTTCAACAGTTCCTCCTCAGGGATGACCAGCTACTTGCCAATGAGCCAGAAGACACTCATGTCCACTCATTCTCAGAAACTTCTACAAGTGCTGAAAGATGAAGATATCAAATGACAACTCCACTGAAGGGCCATCTCTGCCCCACCATTTTGAAAAAATAAGCCTTTGGTTTTCAGCTATATATGGTCTCACCTGCCTTCTTTTGGAAAGAGGTCTTTTTCCTCCCAGCCCTAGTGACTGCACAACATGCTAGAAATTAATGCTTTCTCTATTGTTTCTTTTTCATAGCTGCAGGTTTGTGGCTTATGCTGTACCTCTGATACCACTCCTAGTGAAGATGACACCTGTTATCCTCGGATGCATGCAATTCTTACAAGCTCTGCAGGAAGATAATTGGCTTATCCCCCTCTCAGCCACCCCAATGAATGGCTCCTTATATCCAACAATTTGTGGTTCCAGGGCATATTTATGGACTTTCCTCTGGAGAAAATCCATGCCTTCAGCGCATAGGTATGGGGCCTCCTGGCACTCCTTCTCCAACCAACTGACCACCCTTTCTTTAAAGGATGCCCTTACTCAGCAGTAAGTAGCCAGAATGATCCTGATGCCCCAAGACCAAAACAAAAAAGGGAGGAATGTTGGTAAAAATGGCGCCCAAAATGCTTCTCTTCTGGGAGTTTGGATGCATGATGCACTGAATGGCAGTAACTTTGAATGGTGCATGAACCATCACCTCCAATTGCGAACTTTGAATGGTGCACCACCAAACCCTGAAGTGGCACAGACTCTCAGGCAAAAAAGAAGTAACAGCCCTATCCTCTCTGCTCCACTCACCCCACATTGAGTCCATAAATATCAACACCCTGCTTATGCTCTCTCTCTCTCTCAATAGACCCCCCTTTTCTTTTGTGACCGGCAACTGCAGTTCATTAATAAAACCTTGGACAGGTAAATTGCTGTTTGGCTTGTTAAATTAATGGATCTTTTCTGCTTCACCATACACTTCCAGAACCACAGTGGTCCCTGAGTTACCAGCAGTCTCCCTGTCTAAAGAAAAGGGATCAGTCTTTCAAGTTTTTTTGAGATAAGCTTTCAAACTAAAATTCCACACCAATTCAACCTTTCTTTAAACTAGGAGCTTAACATAAAGACCATGGTATCTACATAGACTTCATATTCTGTGATATTACTGTGCACATGATTTAAACAATTTTTTCTGTTGCTTTTGAAATTTTTTTTAAAAAATGATTTCCGTAATAGAGTCCTTTGTAAATTACCTAATAAATTTTGCATAAGAAAAAGTTGTCTACCAGAGGTAGAATATAAATTAGAAAGGGGTTAAAGGCATTCAAATTAACTAATCTAGTGAACTAGAAGTAAAAGTGTCTGGGAAAGGAATGTAAATTTTCCAGATTACATTTAACTTCTGTATTCTTACCATGTGTCTATTTAAGTCATAAATTTGGGAAATATATATGTCTTTTTATAAGACAGTGTGTACTAGTTTGTCCTTTTTCCATGGCTAAGATAGGCCAGGCCTCTAAGACCTCCTCTATTACCTCTTGATATAGCACTACATGCTGTATGATTTTGCATTGGCTTTGGCTTTGTTTTCCAGTTCCTACTGTCCTGTAATGTTGAACCATGAGGCAAAGAAAATCCCACTGGCTCTCAATTTCAAATCAAATTAAAGCAAGCTTTTATTATTCTATACTTGAGCTGGCCAGGACTGTCTCTCCAGAAAACCCCAGGCTAGAGCTCAGTACCCAGTTCTATAGGAACAAGGTTTTATAGCACAAAAAGTTGCAAAAGGGGTATCTTGTGAATTTACAATGAACAGGATTTTGACAAGCAATCACAAAGGCAGATAGAAGGATAATGATCTACATGGCATGGTAATTCAAGGTAGGAAGTAAATTCATATCTCAACGTCAGGATTTATAAGTCACCCCTGAAATTTCAGAGAGGGTTGTTATCTGATCAGGGGAGGCACTTATGGGTGAGTTGAAGGCATGGGCAGGAATTCCAAACAAGTTTAGAAATCACAGCAATTTATAGTAAAATAGAAATTAACTTTTTATGACTTTGTGAAAAGATGGTTTCCAATCTTAAGATGGAATTAGACTGGGTTTATCATGTAGCACTTTATGTTTTGACATTACCAAATGTTTTTTCTTAAATTATTTTTTTTAAATACATGACAGCAGAATGCATTACAATTTTTATTACTTATATAGAGCAAAATTTTTCATATCTTTGTATATAAGGTATGTAAAATTGTGCTCTTTTTAAGCCTTGTTCTTTGTTGTTCTACACACTCTTTATGATAAGCAACAAGTACAGAGTGATCATTAATTATTGAAGAAATACTAATGCAAATCACAATTTAAAATAGGTAAAGAGAGCTGACCACTTTCTCTAGGTCTTTTAAGTCCTAAATGTAAATAGTCAAAAAATTCTTCTTCATTGTTTCTATTTTTGGTGTCACAGTGGAAAGCTGTGAGAGAGACACATAGATCGACAGAGGGAAAGCATAAAATTTTCTGAAGTTCAACCTTGCTTTACATACTCATTTCTCAAGTCTTTTCTTAGAATACATATTTCTTTTCTGTAACAAATTAAAAAATCAATATTTGGTAAACTAGAATGCTTAGAGTACTGACTTGATTTCCAAATTGATTCTAAATATTATCTTGCCCAGAAGTAATTTATTTCATGATCACTACATTTTTGAGGCTTAGTTATTATCCAAATAATCTTTGTCTTGTACTTGCATTATTCAGAGACAGAATTGTTGTTCTCTTTTATATGTTTTTTCCTTAAAAAATAAAACCTTCAGAATAGTTGTTCAAGTTACAAAAGTTTTTCAATTTAATTTTAAGGTAAATCACCTCTAAATACTCCTATCTATGCTTTTACATATTCAAATTGATGGTTTGCTTTAAAGCATATTTCACTGTGTATTTGTGTTTCTAACTAATAGACTCAGAAAGCTCAGTCACTAAAAGCCTTTTATTTACTGAGATGTGTTCAATTTCTATTTTTCATTTTTTTGCAACCACAATAATATTTTATAATACTATATATGATGTTTTCATGAACAAAAGTATATTACAAAAATAAGTATATGTCACTATACCCTAATAAAAATGGACATGTATATATATCATCATTTAAATGTTTATC
Organism: Callospermophilus lateralis; assembly: GCF_048772815.1. NCBI lineage: Eukaryota > Metazoa > Chordata > Mammalia > Rodentia > Sciuridae > Callospermophilus > Callospermophilus lateralis. The sequence continues at coordinate 73,253,942 of NC_135312.1, forward strand.
TATTTTCACCTCTGAGTAAATTCCAGCAGTATTATTCCAAAAGGAAGCTTATAAAATTTATTAACTTATATGTTTATTTATTTTCATTATATGTCATGTAATGTATGTTATTATTTTATTGTTATATACATATTGCTTGTTAATAAATTTTAAAAATGAAATGCTATGTTATTTCATAGCATTGTAATGATAGATTGATTTACATAGCTCCTTTAACTACTCTTTTAATATGTATTTTTGTTTATCTTCCTAAAACCTTTTAGAATAAATGAAATTATAAATATATACATTTAATAAGTGATTTGTCAAAAGTGACAAAAACCTGATAAATTTGGTGCTAGAATTAACACCTTTTTTTTTCTGAATTGTAGGTCAATGATGTCTCAAATGCAGATAATCAGTAGCAAAAATTAGAAGAACTAACTCTATTTGAAATGGTTCAGCATATTATTTGATATGCCCATATATGTCCCCAATTAAAATCATATATACATAAGATATAGTTCATAATATCTAACTTTATTTATTACCTTGTGGTCATTATCTCTTCTTTGAGAAATAACCTCTAATAAAGATGTTCATTTGGCCTTTTAAGGTCAGGCAGTGGTGACCAAAAGGAGGCAGACTTTAAAATGGAGCTATTATTATTGAGATTTTTCTTCTGAGCAGGACCCTCAGACTAATAGAGCAAGTCTAAAGAGGGGCTTGGGGCAGCTTTACCAGACTGGAACATTTATTTGGCTAGGGCAGGAAGGGAGAGCTTAGGACAGGAAAAAGAGGTTTTTAGAGTCCATTGTCCTATTGGAGTGGGTCTGGAGAGCTGGCTAAGATCCAGGATTGGCAAGGAGACCCAGCAGATTGACTAGCTATTTCATCAATATCTGATTGGTGTTTTTTTTTTTTTTTCTTTTAGCATGCAGGTCGCTTGGTGCTTTTTTTCCTCAGTCACCTCCATTGAACTGACAGGCCTCAGGATGTCTGTAAATTAAGGAAGAAAAAAAAATCAAGAATTCTCCCTATTATATTCATAATATATTTGTCAAATACCCACAAGGTCTTTCACACAGAGGTCAGCCACACACAGCAATCAATATAAAAATTCATGTAGTTTTTAAGTATAAAATTGTGATCCTTCAAAGCTATCATATATTCTATGACTTCTTTGTGCTTCATTGAAAACATAAAAATAAATATTTCTTTTTAGATCCAGAAACTGAAATGAGAGTGGACTCAAGAGATCCTGTTTATCTGTAGGAGAGTAGTCAAGGTGAAAGGTGTTGTTATTAGTTTCTTTAAGTATCAAAATAAATGGATGAGGAATTCTTACCACTATAGATATTTCTGTTTCCAATTCTAAATTTTGACCTGAATTTTGATATTATCTCTGTCTTTTGACTGTTATTACCTTCAGATAATAACTGAGAAATATTTTCTAAACTTATACATGATGGGTTCTTAGAAATATTTGGCTACATAAGTATTTGCTCTCAAAGCAGAAAAAAAAGATGTAGAACTTATGATACCAGAAACACACAGAGAGAGATATCACATTTGTCAGAATATAAAGCCTTGGTTTCCAGGCTCTATAATAATATACTTTTTTTTTTCCAAAATCGCAATATTTGAATAATTCTCTTTGTTATTCTATATGCCACTGGAGTAACTATATTATTGTTTTGGTGAGAATCATTTCTGGTTTGGGTATGTTATCAATGAACTATAATTATACATGGACATTATGAACTTTCAAAAAGATAAAAAGTTAGGAATCTAACCTAAAGAAGTATAATTCTCAAAATAGTGAGATGGCGTTATTGTGATACCTCTATTCATTCATGTAAGTAATTCAGAACTTTTAAATCACTTAACTCAAGGGCTTATCACAGTTATTCATACTATGTATCATAAACTGAAAAAAGCTAAATATAATTGCTTTTATATGATTGATGGCTAGCAAAAATTTTTTAATTGCAGAATAGCAAATGTGGCTTTGCAAGAAGATGTATTTTAATCCTGGTCTTATTTAATTATGGATTTAGACTTAGTGATTTGAATTGATGTATAAATTCGTTTGTTGAATATCTAAAATATACAATTAGGTAGTCCATAATATTGGCCCTGGCACTCACAGTCAGCTATGACACACAGAAACTGAAGAATTACCCATTAGGGCTGGGACTCTGAATCAATGGTAGAGTGTTCACCTTGCACCTGTGAGGCACTGCATTTGATTCTCAGCACCACATAAAAATGAAATGAAGGTATTGTGTGTCCACCTATAACTAAAAAATAAATATGAAAAAAGTTATCAACTAAAAGCATGTTAACTCATTGCAGAATTAAAATAACCCCAAAAAAGACTTCAATGGAAGTTATACTTTTGGCTTCAAGTCTTCAATTTTATAACATTGTCATTGTTGGTCAGTAAATCAGTAACACTAACAGTCAGACCATGTGCATGCAAAATAAGATGTTTCATAATTTCAAAGGAGTGAGGACAAATGGAAAAGGGAGGAACTGAGGGAAATGATTGACCAAATGATGTATATAGAGATATGAAAAGACCCCAGTAAATTCCATCTTCATATACATCTATGAAGTAGCAACTTGATAAAACAATAAATACATCGAAGAAAGACCAGTAAGGGGTAGGGAGTTCAAGGAAGGAGGAAGAGTAACTGTTATTCCAGATTCATGGGACCCCAATTGACCTCCAGGAGCCGAATATGATGCAATCACACAAGAGTCTTTATTGAAAGCTTGAGTCTGGACTCACAATCATTCTTGATGCAGTGGTCCCAGGGAGTGAGTCCTGGTTTTTTGTTCAGTGAGATTTTATAGGTTTTGGGGGGATACTCTATGCATCACAACATCACACAGCACATCATTCCATACCATGGGAAAATCAAACAACAACTCTTAACATTGATTAGTACATACAAAGGAGGGAACAAGTTGGATAAAGGAGGATTAGTTAGTATAGGAGGGAGATTCATTTTAACTGATTGGTTTTGGCCACAAGGGGTGTACGTGCAAAACTACATGATTTCCCAACATGTAATCAACCACCTTAAACTACTTGGGGGTCATCTGACATCCCAGGTATATTTCCTGTCTCATGCTGATTGGTGGTTGCTAGGGGGGTTGCTATGGGTCCTCACCTAGCCTAACTGAGTCAGGGACACCTGGTGCCACAGACCTCTCCTGTTATTTACAGACAAACAACTCAGCAGGGTGAGTTTGTGCTTAGGAGTGCTCTGTGGGTTTTTCCAAGGACAAGGGTCACACCCCCTTCCTTAGGACTAGCCCTGAGGTAGAAGCTGCTGTAATTTATTTATTTTTTTTTAAAGTCACATCAGTTTCTCATAACAAAGTAAAAGTACTAGAAATAAAATGTAACAAATTATATTCAATGCATGTATGCATGCCAAAATATACCCCACTATTATGTACAACTAAAATCCACTAGTAAAACATTTTGAAAGGAGGGAAAATATACATGCACTGCCAATTAAACTGTGACATTCTCAAGCAAAAAAAAATGTAATGGATGAGATTAGTTCCATAAAAACTATAAAATGTTTTTAATAAAATTGATTTTATTAAAAATAATAATATATTGTTGTGGGAAAGAGAGTAGTCAAGAAGCAGCAAGCAGCACTCAGAGAGAAAGAGAACTCCAAATTTTATTTTAATCTGGAGAGCAAGAGGAAAACAAATCTTCAATTTCTGAGCACCCATTTATAGTTTTTCAAAACATTTATAGGCTATCTAGAGTAATAAACTTTTATTGTACCTGACATATGGTTTTGCACAGGGTTTCTTTTTTTTGAATTTTTTAAAAAATATTTACTTTTTTTAGTTATTGGCGGACACAACATCTTTGTTTGTATGTGGTGCTGAGGATTGAAACTGGGCCGCACGCATGCCAGGCGAGCGCGCTACCACTTGAGCCACATCCCCAGCCCTACACAGGGTTTCTAATGAAAAATATGTTTACAGATTCAGAGTGTGGTCAGGGGAAGAACTAACCACTCTTGCAAGGCCTTTGATAAATATCTGGTCTCAGGCCTGAAGCATGCACAGACCCATTTATACTTCAAAGGTGAGTATTCAGACTCCCAGGGGAAGTTATTTATAATTCAAAAGGTAGGGAACCAAAGATAATCTGGATTCTTCTAGGAAAAAGACTGAGAGATAGGAGTGGAACTGACCTTTTTCCCAGGCATTGGTTTCTAACCATAACATTTTTACAACTTCATTTCAAATCAGGATTGGTTTTGCAATCACAATGTAACAAATAACTTAGTGGTCTTAATGATACTGATAAACCCAGTCTGACTCCCTCTTAAAGTTGGGAGCCATCTCACCTCAAAGACATAAAAAGCTAATTTTGGCTTTACTAAAAATTACTGCAAATTCTGAACTTGCTTGGAATGCCTGCCTGTGCCTTGAACTCACCTATGCCAGGCTTTCCCTGATGAGATAGCAGCCCTCTCTGAAACTTTAGTAAAGCCTCATCAATCTTGGCCTTCCCTGGCCAGATAATGACCCTCTCTGAGGGTCTAATTGAAGCCAGATTTATAAATAGGTAGTTAGTGTAGTTAGGTAAGTAGTGTCTAATATAGAGTAAAATTGAAAATGAAGGCCATGTTGAGAATAGAGTTTGTGAAAACAACTCTTGGAATGTTAATTTCCCCAAGGCCCAGAGTCCATCCCATATCATAAGTGACACAAACATGACAAAGGTGAAAGATAAGAAGCAAACCTCTCAGTGGCAATCTATTCTTTATTCAGTATTCAGCAGTAGAGTCAAGCAGTGATTTACCTAGCATGGCTTATTTTGGGGGCAGAAAATGACATAAGTAAGGATCTGGGTTACATAAGGTTCTTTCACCATATCAATTTTCTTTCAGAAGCTTAGAACATTCATATCATGGGCACTAATGCTATCCACATCTCCAAATACAATATGTCAAATCTTTCTTTTCTGATATCTAGATTCTATTTTTTGATGTTTCATAGTCTTGCCAGTAATTATATTTACCACCTTGGTCTCCTTTTTCCTCTAAGTGATTTCTATAACAAAATAAAATAAAATAAAAAAAGATGAAAGAAAAAATTCTTCTGCATGCCTATATATTCCACATTTCTTCTTGTTTTGAAAACATAGGACTTGGTGGTACTTTACATCTCTCTAGATCAGCCTGTTCTCTAGTTATAAACCTTGATTAAACTACCAACATATTCAATGTCAACCTATATTTTGTATGTAAAGGGATGTTGAGATAAATTCTACCTTTTTTTGTCCTTGATGTAAACTTTGAAGTGTATGGAAAATAACTCCAAGAACATTACTCTAAATCTTTTATCATTTAAAGTTATAGAACTCAGCGAGAGCAAAGGAACATACACAAAACTACTTGCACCTGCTTGGTTTCAGACCCCCCAAAACCCTAATGCAGCAGCTGACCCCAAAACAATAAGCCCAGAAAATACCCTATTCATATTCCTATTCCATGCTAATGACTCAGCTGGGATCAATGCAGAGAAGTAGGCAAATATCAAAGGTGCCAGTTTAGCTCAAGACATTATCAGCATATTTTCTCAACTACTTTTGCTGACATTATTGTATTGTGGGTGTAGTAGTGTAGAATAAAGTAAGTCACCAATACCCTGAGTGAGATTTTAGAACTTCCAGAGCCCTGGCCCAACTCAGCTGACCACAGTAATAACTCCACAACTACCAATTGCTCCTAAAAGAAATTTGTTTGTGCACTGTTTCAACTTTAACAAATTTTGTTCGAGTTACTATGTTCTGAATCTTCAAGTTTTAGATGCAAAGGTGATTGGGCATGTGCAAATATCTGTAAACTTCAAACAAATAATTTTGCATTCTTTTTCTAGGACTTTTATGGACTATGGTTTCAAACATTCATTCACAAAAGAGGTTAGAAAAAAAAATACCTGTTTTTTCCCAAGAAATCTTTACACAACACTTTTACACTGGCTTCTTCACATAAACTTGCCTCAGAGATTTAATTCATAAATCAAATGAATTTTCTGAAGCCTGTATAGTGCTGTTGGAATGGCTAATATAACAATCTAAAATTGTCATGTGTGTAGACATATGCCTGAAATCCTAGAAGTTCAGGAAAATGAGGCAGGAGAATTGTTAGTTTGAAGACAGCCTCATTAACTTAACAAGGCTCCAAGAAACTTAGTGAGAGCCTGTCTCAAAATATAACATAAAAAGGACTGTGGATGTGGCTCAGTGGAAAACATCCCTGGGTTCAATACTCAGCACCAAACCAAAACTTTTTTAAAAATAAAATAAACATAAGGATTCCAGGGTACAAAAACATGTAAAAATGTTGGCAACAGCATGAATTTAATAAATATATTTTTATTAAACTATTAAGGTTCTTTAAAGACCCCAAATAAAAATGCTAGATAATCCACTAGTAATAATTTAGGGTAGTAGCTCAAGGTTGTACATGCCTGTAATCCAAGTGCTTACAAGGATGAGACAGGAGGATCTCAAGTCAGAGAACAGACTCACTAATTTGCAAGGTCCTAAGCATATCAGTAAACCCTGTCTTAAAAATAAATAAATAAATAAAAGGAGTGGAGAATGGGTATGTAGCATATTGGTAAAGTGCCCATGGGTTAATCCCTGGGTTCAATCCTCAGTACCACAAATAAGTAAATAAATAAAATAAAAGAGAGAAAGGGAGAGATAGATTGAACTTGCATGTAATTTAAATTCTAAATAAATTTTTTAAAAATTATAGGCATATATATAAAGCAATTAAAATCCTTTTGTTGAATATATTGCTGTCCTTCTATTTTTATTGTATCTTTATTCACAGTATCTAATAAAAGGAAACAAATGAAGTGCCTTTTAGATAAAAGGTATTATCAGAAAATAACTTCCAGCTGCAGGTTATTCAACCAGTCCCTTTAGAAACTACATACTTCAAATTAAAACTGGTCCCTAGAAGGCAAAACTCAGATACTGGTGTTTTCTAAGTACTCCAAGAGATTTGATATCTGTGGGCCCCTTTGGTCAGACTGTTCTAAAACTCAGAATGAGGTACATATGGAAGGTCAGAATGAGACCACAACACACAGTTAATTCTTCAATGGGTATTCTTAACACACTCTGATAAATAAAACCAGTGTTGGAGATTAAACTATATACTCTGTTTCACTGTTTTCTGGATTGTGGATTCAATCCAAATAAATATTAGAAAAGACTTAAGGCTACTGGTTAAAATCGATTTATAATAGGTATTCAAAATGAACCAAGGGCTGGGTGTGTTGGTGCAGTCCTGTAATCTCAGTTGATGGAGAGGGAGAAGGATCAAAAGTTCAAAGCCAGCCTTAGCAAAAGTGAGGTTCTAAATGCCTCAGTGAAACCTCATCTCTAAATGACGTCAAAAATAATCCTGAGACTGAGTCACAGTAGTTGAGTGTTCCTGAGTTCAATCTCCAGTATCCACCATAAGAGAAAAAAAAAATGTACCTGGGGGGCTGTGGCTAGGGCTCAGTGGTAGCTTACTTTTTGGCACTGGGTTCAATTCTCAGCACTACATATAAGTAAATAAAATAAATGTCTATCAACAACTAGAAAAATAGCTTTTTATATAATGTACCTATTTGTTGACATAGCCTTTGACCTAATTTGCTGTTTACTTTAGTTTTTGAGATTGAAGTTGGCCATGCATGGTGGTGCATGCCTGTAATCTCAACTGCTTAAGATGCTGAGATAAGAGGATCCTGAATTTGAAGTCAGACTCAGCAATGGTGAGGCCCTAAGCAACTCAGTGAAAACATTTCTCTAAGTAAAATTTAAAAATAAGTGTAGGGATGTGGCTCAGTGGTAGACTGCCCATAACTTCAATCCCTGGTTTTGCCCCCCAAAATATGGAACAGGGAATATAGCTCAGCTGGTAGAGTGCTTGCCTTTTAAGCATGAGGCCCTAGGTTTAATTCTCAGTTCCACACACACACACAAAAAAAAAAAAAAAAAAAAAAGGAAAGAAAGAGAGAGATTGATCTTTCATGTAGTTTAAATTCAAGTTAGTCCCACTTTTATTTTCCTGTCACAAAGGAGAAAGGTGTTTACTAAAATGTTTGGAATATTTCTATGGGTCAGGGCCATTTTAATAAAATGGTCTTACATAAGAAAACAAATGAATTGAGGACCCATTACAATTTTGAAAAATCCTTTATTGGGACACATAAACAATACTACCTCATTTAGGAGAGATTAATTATTTTTAATTTCACCTAATTTTAGTCTGCTTTTTTCATATGTGAAAAGCTCAGATTATTGTTAAAGATGGTGCCTGGAGCATTTCTCTTTCAGGAGCTAAGTTCCATGACACACTGAATTGCACGAACTTTGAATGGTGCATGTCCAAATCTCCAAAGTGGTGTGAACTCTCAGCCAATAAAGGAGTAACAGCTCACCCCCCCCAGCTCCTCTTCATCCCCTGTTGATCCCATAAATATCAACACCCTCTCCCTCTACCCCTCCCCTTTCCTTTTCCCCTCTCTCTTCCTTCTTCCCCTTTCCCACTTTCCCCTTCTCTTCTGTGACAGGCCTCTACAGTCCTGCTAATAAAATCTTGGCTTGTTGAGTTTATGGAGATTTTCTGCCAATCCTACACAGATGATAAATCAAAATCTTTTAAAAATGCCCTCCACTTCTTGAAGAAAAATGAAGTACAAAATGGGAAAAAAATCATTGATAATGTTAAAAGTGAAGTTTAGTGATGAAACAAAATTTCTCACTTTGCAAATTGCATCGGGGTGCTTGTCTCACAAATTTTGAAGAATAAAATCTATTTATTTAAGCAAGAAGAAATAGAACTCTCACCATGTGGGATAGGGAATGATACCAGATAAACACATTTTTGGGGTGCCATCTTAGAAGTTTACAGATGTTTTTCAGCAGACATGGCAAAAATTTATTTAAAATAGGCTTTGGAAAAGGCATCCTGACTACCATATGGGTTCACTTTCACCTTTTTTGTGACCCATCTTTCCTCTGGCAACTTTACCAAGGGCCAAAGGACTTTGTTGAGGGTGTTCCCAAAAGTGGGCTTTAAAGTTTTTTACATTTGAAAAAGGCCTAATGTTGCTCATTAACATATCTTCCAGTTAGCGCCAGGTGTGGTAGGATGAGGTCCATTATTCTAATTACACTGTCATTTTACTATTTATTCTCTTTTATACTTATTCACTATAAACAGAGAACCTTAGATTTGAATATGTGAACAGAGAGCTAGAAAACTAGTGGTTTATTCTCAGACCAAGGAAGAGCTAAGCTGAAGTTCTGGAATTTAGATTTTTCTTCTGAATTTGTGATACTGCTTCACCTACATTTAAAAAGCTCAGGTTCATAAGGAGCATGGGTTAAAATCTAGCATCAGCAACTTAATGAGGCCCTAAGAAACTCAAAGGAACCCTATCTCTATATAAAAATATTTAAAATGGGCTGGGCATGTGATTCAATTGCTGATCAAATGCCCCAGGTTAAATTCCTGGTAACAATAAGAAAACACAAAACAAAACAAAAAACCTAATGAGTAACAAGCCCTAAAATTGTAGACTCTCTTGTGCATGAATACAACAAATGGAGTTGGGATTCTCTCCAGATAATTATCCCAGTCTTCACCACACAATCTGGGGACATGCTGGACTCATGGCACATGGATGCCCACAAAGGGCTTCACAAAAAAAAAAAAAAAAAAAAGCTGAAAACATCATGAAAGGATAAAAGAAACTGAAGTTACAATGTAAAGGACCAGGCATTGTAAAGCTGATTCTAAGCTGCAAAGCCTGAGTTAAAATGTAAAGGATCAGGTATTGTAAAGTTTCTAAGCTACACTCAAAGACTGAAATTCCTGTGGCAGTTAAGACAATTCCCGGAACTGCCCATTAGATGTGTGTCGTATTCCCCCCTTGACTACCTAGTTGCTTAACAACCCGGACCCCGAGCAGCTCAGCACATACGCACTATGGTGCCAAAACCAATCAGTTTGAATGTATACCGCACTTTAGGACTGACCTATCACCCCTGCCGGACCTGTTCCCGCCAATGAATGTACTAATCATGTTTGAGAGTTGTTGTTTGATTTTCCTGAGACTCATGATGATTTGCTCTGATGTAAGCAAAGCCACTGCCCTTCCCCAAAAGGGTGCTTAAGCATTGCTTAACCCCTGCTCAGGGCTCTTGGCCACTCTCCCTTCTTGAGTGAGCACAGAGCCCCAGCACGCTAGATCTTCAATAAACCCCCTTTTGCAGTTGCATGAGTTGGTCTCTTGGTGGTCTCTTCCTCAGTCGTTCGCCAGTCCCTTACAACTATACAATGATGGAACAAAATTCCCAGGTTTTTAACTGATGATCTAAGCTTTACTAGACTAGTAAGACAGGGGGTGAAGTTTGAACTGCCACAGAAACCCTCTGAGGACTCCTGTGAAGATGGCCTTAGGCATTAGCCTACACAACTCTATTTTACTCCAGTTACAAACCTGCAATCTAACCAGGCACACACACAGAGCACTCCAGTATGGCCTCAAACAAGTTACTTCCCCTCACCCTGCAATAGAGTGAAACCCTTGGCAGGTTGTCTTAGCCTGATAAGACAGAAAGGCAGAAAGATCAGGGTGGAGACCACCAGACCAGATGTTTCTGACCCCAGGGTAATTGATGTCATGGAAAAATCTGGTGGTATCTGAAGAAGATTGCAAGGAGGGTCAAAACCCACAAAATTTAATACAAATAATACAGATAATGAACAGGGATTCAGGCAGCTAAATCAAGGATGCACTCGAGCTGGAGAGCCTGTGAGTACCTAACATCCAATCACTTGTCTTCATTTCCTCAGCCACTGCGTAATCCTCACCACTCTCAAACTCTACTCCCTTGTATGGACCCTGGTGAGAGCTGCCACTTCTTTCTATAATCCTCTCTTCAACCAGTCATCTGCTCCACACCAGGAAAGGCCTGCCTTTGTTTTTGACCTGATCATTGCGATCAGAGTGAGTGTGCATATGCTGGACATAAAGCCTAAGGCTTGAGAGTTTTGAACTTAGCTGCAGAGAGAATGTCTGTAATTAGCGTGTCATGATTAAGTGTGATTTTCAGTGCTTAGAATGAAAGGATAAAGAAATTGAAATATAAAGGATAAGTTTTGTCCTGTAAAGTTTTTAAGTTGCATTCGGAAACTGAAATTCATGTGGCAGTTAAAACAACTCCCGGAAAAGCCACTGGAATGTATGTTGAAATCTCTCCTGACCATCTGGTTGTTCTGCAAAAACAACCCTCCCAGAAACCGTGCAGTCCAGCACTTACACACCTCAGGGCTTAAATCAATCAGTTTAAATGTATACCCTTCTTAGTACTGACCAATCACCTCTACCCGACCTGTTCCCTCCAGTGAATGTGCTACTCATGTTTTAGAGTTGTTATTTGATTTTCCCGCAGTATGTGATGATTTGCTAAAGGATGCTATGATGTATGTAAAGTCCCTGCCCCCTTCAAAGAATGTATATAAGCTCTGCTTAAGTTGTTCCTGGGGCTCTTTGTTCTCTGTTCCTCTAAAGTGAGCTCTGAGCCCCAGCATGCTGGACCCCCAATAAACCCTTTTCTGTTGCATGAGACGGTCTCTTGGTGGTCTTTATCTCTGACGTTCGCCCGACCTTTACAAGAATTAATTTATAATTATTTGCTGTGAATGGATTATGTCTATTGCAGTACCTAGCATTAAGAATTTTTGTTTTCTTGATTAAGAACCTATAGAGTAAAATTGTATTGAGTAATTGAGTGAATAAAGCATTGAAACGGACAGAAGTGCATGGAGACGTCCTTTATTTCTCTCCTGTACTGCATAACTCACGATTGTTGACGCCTCACAAGATGTTGCTAGCCACAATTTTCAGTTTCTGCCATTGCCACTCTTGCCAGCTTCAAATAACCTACTTATCCAGTATCAAGATAACAAGGCACACTTAACATTTCCTGGCTTTCATGGTTTTCAGTGTTCTCCCTGTGATTTGTTTTCAGCTTCTTTCTAGCACAGGAAACTTGGGATCCTGATCAAGGACAGAAAGCCTACAAAATAATTAAAAGAAGGGTGGCTCCAGACAAAAAGGGAACAGAAGATGGTAGAAGTCCTCCCCCTCATCACTGGCTGCATGAGGATTGGACAGTTCTCACCTAAGAGACTGATTAGACAAGTCTCCAGGTACTGCCTCCAACCTAAGCCAAGTGGGCCCAGAATCAAGTCCAAAAGGCATGCTGTTCCATTTTCATTGTTAAAAGACTAAGAATCATGGCTGAAGATATAAACTTTAAAAAGAGAAATTAAAATACTACTTATAAGGTATCTGCTGTTTTCCAGATATTCTCTGTAAAACATGTGATTGAATCCTGACATTTTCCCTACAGTGGGTATATTGTTGTCTATAACTGCATAAGAACTCACTCTAAAACTTACTAATTCACATTGGAGTGCATTCATCTGCAATATTTTTGCTGCATGTGTTTAACTCTTAGTATTATTGAACTTCAGAGGGTGATCTGTCTGCCAAAAAAAAAGCACCCTGAATATTTCTCACATAATATCTGAGAACCAAATAAATTAAGTTGGGCTTGTTCTCATTGAGGAGACAGTGTTCTAAAAGCAAAAGCAAAAGCAAAAACATTAAAAAATATTTCCTGACTAGGTACCTGACTAGTACTCTTTCATAGCCATAAATTTATATAAGCCATAAAAAATAAGAAGAGCCCTGACCCAAACTTTGGAGAATACATTCTGCATATGGCTAGAGTAGGAGTAAAATCACATTACCAAATTTCTGTACACAGATAAGGCTATATTGATATTATGGAACTAATTCTGCCATTTGTAATAGATGAGGCTTATACAGCTGTTCAGTGTCAAAAAATATTTTCAAAATCCCACCAGTAGAGTGTGTGTGTGTGTGTGTGTGTGTGTGTGTGTGTGTGTGTGTGTGTGTGTTTATATGTGTGTATTACTGGTGGTTAAACTGAGGGAATTATTATTCCTAAGCTATAACCTATATTTTTTCTTTTTTTTTTATTTTGAGACTGGTTTTTACAAAGCACTTTGTTGTGTGCCCACAATTTTTAAGTACATATCAAGATCAAATATGTCTGACCCAAAGGCAAAACTTATTTCCTTCAGAAGCTATGATTCCATCATCGTTTTTAAATTCTCTTAAATGTTAAATAGTGACATTTATTCAAAAAGGACAGTGAGGTTTACACACATATGGTGGCTCATGTCAGCAATCTTAATAATTTGAGAGACTTCAGCAGGAGAATCACAATTTTAAATTCAGCCTAAATAATATGAGAGGGCTTAGGACGTAAAATTTTGGTCTCTAGCAATTGAGAGATGTGAGGCATAGTTGCCAGTGAAATCATGCTTAAAAGAAACAATAGCTCCCAGATAGCCCAGAGCCTTCAGCCCTCAGACTCCTGCATCATTCCATAGGGCTTTTCATATATAGGCCAGAAAACAAAGGTGCATGGTCAATATTTTATATTGTGAACACATGCTCAAAAAATGTTTATGACAAAAAATGCGTACATTAAATCAGAGTATTTATTTCTTGAATTAATAATAATAATAATAATAACCTGTTGGAAACATCAACATGTGAATAGCTATAGCCATGTCTGGCCTTTCCAATGATTCACCGTTTTAGGATTTATCATAAAAAAATCTACACACCTGAAGTCTTCTGCAATGATCTATTAGAAAGGAGGTAAGAGCTCTGCATCTACAGGCCACAACAAAATATGCTATATTGTGATATGGCAAGAACACAATCCCCCTGCCTAGGATAACTAAAATCCATCTCCAGATGGTGTCCTGACAAGCTCATCATTCTTTCAACTTATCCTTGATCAACTGCTGTGTGGCTGCAAATAAATATGTCATATGTTTTGAAGTCATACTTATATTATTTTGGTGATCTAGAATATATATACAACTAATATGGGAGAAACCCATTTCTGTGCTACTGTTAACAAACCAAGTGTCATGTGATTTTGCAACACAACTTTTTGTATTTGATATTTTTCTTTATTAATTAGAAATAGAGCCTCTTTGTATGATTTAAGGTTTGGCTGTGTACTCAGTATCTTATTCAACAAGGATACATAAAAAAGTAACAAAGAAAATACCTCATCCTCGTGAGTTTAAATTTTATTTATCATATAGTCTTCTCTTTAGCAATAACCACACCATAATTTTCCATAGGCTGTATGGTTTTAACCTAGTATCCTAATAATGCCAGCAGAAACACCAGAAATTCAAATATATTGAGTAACATTTTCAAATTAAATCAAAGTTTAGCCAGTAAAAAATTGTCTTTATAAAATGAAAATCAACAGATTACTGATTATACTAGATAATGTTACCTTCAATATATATCGAAATGTAAGGGTTTCAATATTTAAACCTTAGAAAATAAGACAGAATTAACAAAGGGTGATTATAACAGCTGCTTCTCTGCTTAGCATTTCAATTTTGCCTGTTCATAAACCTGGAAACAAGAGCCAATGTTGTAATGCATGTCTGTGATTTCAGTGACTCAAGAGGCTGAAGAAGAAGTATTTTAAGTTCAAGGCTAGACTCAGCAACTCACTGGGGCCTTAAGCATGTTAGTGAGAACTTGGGCTGGAGATGTGATTTGTGATAAAGTGCCTGAGTCCAGTCCTTGGTACACACACATATACACACAAACACACACAAAAAAAATTCTTCTATTTTGTGCCACCATCTAACTTCTAAGACAATAATGAAAGATTTATAAGTCATTTAATCTAGAGAACGTGAGTTGTGGCTTTGGGATTACATAGAATTGATCCTGAATTCCAGTAAAGTTGCTTAATATTTGTGAGACCTTCCAAATATTCTTTCACACTGAACAGCTAGGTGAACTTCATCTATTACAAAAGGCAGAATGATACTGACTGTCAACATATTAGCAATTCTTTAGCCTTATCTGTATACATAAATTTGACAATTTAGCCAAAGTGCAGAGTATGTTTCCTAAACTTTGGATCTGAGCTCTTATTTTTTTTTGGTTTGTGACTTATATAAAGCTGTGACTATGAAAGAGTATTACTCAGGAAGCATTTTGAATTCTTTGTTTTTGCTTTCACAACACTGTCACCTCCATGAAAATGATCCCACCTTAATTTATTTGATTCTGAGAAGAAGGGTGCTTTTTATTTTTTTTTTGGCAACCATATCTCCCTCTGAAGATATCAACTATCACCTAATTACATGCAGAATAAGATCTCATATGAACCCAGCCTTAATTGATGATAAGCCCACACATGAGACCATAATTTTTATATAGTTTCTTCTTATTCAGTGATAGATAACTAATACACTAACTATAGATTGAATGCCAGGATTCAATCATATGTGGAACAGAAGTTATGTGAAAAACACATTCTGCCTTATAAGTAGTGGTTAAATTTTTATAAATTTAAAATTAAACTTTAATCACTTGACAGGCTTTAATGAATTATGTAGAAATATTGTATATTTCTATGCCTTTAATATTTGATGATATTCTCACAGTACCCCATACCAAAGAAGAAAATTGAAATCACAACCCTGCATTAGGCTAAAGACAAAACTGCGAAATAATTTTTTCTTTAAAATATTTAGACTCTAATTTCTGGGTTACTGATGATACGATGACCTAGAGTCTTCTCTCCAGTGATACCCATCTCTTTTGGTTACACTATGATATCTAAAATAGATATGAATTTGTGCCCACAATCCTGTGAGAAACAGTGTCCACTTTTGTATACTTCTGAGTTGTAGATGGCATCTCTCTCAGAGTGCACAGTCTCTCCTGTTCTTTGGCCCTCACAGAATGTAGTTTGGTAAGTTTATCCTATAACCTATGACACAGAACTGAGTTGTCCAGTTCTTTCACCTTGATGAGGGCAGGGTATTCATAGAACTCAAACATGGAATATAGCTGTGGTGACATAGATATCCCTGAGAGGTCAAGAGTGAATTTTAGGATGAAACTTGAAAAATACATTTATTTATTAGTCAATTTATATTGTTAAAAATAATAATATTTTGGATATAGTGGTTTAAGTTATTACAAATGATTTAAGCTGTCCTTCATAATTTTAATATGAATACTAGAAATTTTTAAATTATACCTGTGCATTATATTGTTTTTCCTTCTGGGGAAATATTACTGTCTTAGGACATTTGCTTAGAAGTTTAAAATACAATTTGCTTTCTCATAAGACCAGAGAGCAGAAAAGTTAAATGAAATTTTAAAGTAATTTTGATGAAATTTTTATTCATTAAAAATATATGTGTTGGGTGTGTAGGAGACCTTGCCTCTTGTTTGTTTATTTTTTTTCACCATTGTGTTTCTCCCTATTGAAGTTAAGTTTTTGTCACATGAGAAGACCATCATGTAATCTTTTACCCTTCCCCCTCTCAATAAAGTTATTATGTGGCTGTAGAGTTTAAGAGTGGTGAGGATAATGCAAACGATGAGAAGTAATGAGATGTCATTGCAAGTCCTCATTAGCTTCTGGAGCTCAAGTGCATTTTTGATTGACCTGACTGAACATCTGTTCATTTGCTCTATTATTAATACTAAATTTTGAAAATTTTTTACTCCCTTTTCAATCCTTATTAGTTACCACCAGATTTTTCCATGACATCATTTGCTCTAGGGTCAGAAACATCTGGTCTAGTGGTCTGCACCCTGGCCTTTTCACCCTTCCCTCTTACTAGGTAAGGACAACTTGCCAGAGGCCTCACTCTGTTTCTCAGGGTGACAGGAAGTGATTTGTTTATGTCTGAAGGCAATACTGCAAGGCTTCTTTAGACATGCTTGGTGAGACTGCAGGTTTCAAACTGAAGTTTTTAAATTGGAGTTGTTTAGGCTAGGCCTAAGGCCATCCTCAAAGCAGTGTAGTGAATTTTATCAAAATTAAGGTTTTTCTTTTGTTTTATTTTGTTTGATTGTTTGTTTCTTTTATGTATTTGCCCTCAATTGAGTTTTTTCTTTTTTCTGTTTTGTAAATACCAGGTATTTAACTCAAGGGCACAAACACACAACCTCAGCCAATTTATTTTTTGTATTTATTTAGAGAGAAGGTTTCAGTTAGTTGCTTAGTGCCTTGCTTTTGCTGAGGTTGGCTTTGAACTCATGATACCCATGTACAATTCTCCTGAGTCACAGGGGTTATGGCCTCTGTCAGATCAGCTGAGGTGGGCAGCAGCCAAAGGAGGCAGATTTAAAAGGGCCACTGAACAGGCTTTATTGAGATATCACTCCCGGGCGGAACTTGATCAGACCCACAGAGGGGACAAGGGAAGGGTCTGAGTGAGGAGTAACCGCATGGAAGCTCGACCGGACTGGACTTTTATGGGGCTTACAGCAGGAAGGGAAGGGCTTGGGACAGGAAAACGTGTTCTTAGAGTCCCTTGCCCCCTTGGAGTTGGTCAGCAGAGTTGGCTGAACTCCAGGATTGGCCAGGGGGTCCTGTTGATTGACAGATGTTAGTCAGGGGATCTGGCTGATTGACAGGCGTTTCCAACGGTATCTGATTGATGTTTAAAGCAGCTCAGGCTGCTTGCCACTAAGTCGCCACCAAGTCACCACCGACCTAAAAGCCTCTTCCATCAAGTTTGCTTTCAAGTGAGTTTTTAAATTTGTAAGGCAAGTTTATTCAAATGACATTTAGAAGTATTCCTAACATTCAAGCAATCTCCTTTGTCCTGGTGTGGCAGGAAATAAAAGTGGAACTGGACTTTAATTTAAATTACAAGCAAGTTCAATTGCAAAGGATTAATTAGAACACAGTTAATTAGTAGGTCACAGGCCATGGCACTATTGTACTTTTTTTAAAATATTTTTTTTTCTTCTTTGTAGATGAACACAATATCTTTATTATTATTATTATTATTATTATTATTATTATTATTATTTAATGTGGATCAAGTATTGAATACACTTCCTCATGCATACTAGCCAAGCACTCTACCACTGATCCACAACTCTGGACCCTTACCTGGTATTTTTTTAAATATTTACTTATATTTTATCTATTTTATTTATATGTGGTGCTGAGAATTAAACTAAAGGCCTCATATATGCTAGGGGAGCACTGTCCCATTGGACCACACCTTCAGCTCTTTCCTGGTACTTTTTAAATACCTGTTTTAGATAAATTTTAATTAGTAGCCTTAACTCTTTTCCAATATCTATTTGGAGTAAATCAATAACTTACAAATCAGTGAAGCTGAAAGCCTAGTTTTATCTCAAACTCTGATTTTACTTCCTCTTTCTTCCCCAGACTCAGACACCTTATCACAGTGTCTGAGTTAAGATTCCCCCATGAGGAATTTACTGTTTGTTGTCCACATTACAAACCCAATATTTACATCTTTTTTAGTTTTAGAAAAGTCTTAGACAATTTGCCGAAAGGTACCAAAATCTCATAGAGTATTCAGAAAAATCAGTATCTCAGTCTTGACTTTTAGGGAGCAGTTTGAATTATAAGTATGCAGCCTTTAAGGCAAGTAGATAAAAGGAACCTTTTTATCAATACCTTGTATTTAAAATGCAATTTATTTCATTCTTTTTATTAGATACTGTGAATAAACCTACAATGGAAATGGAAATAAACTAATTTCTTTAACAAAAATGTTCCATTTTCTTTAGATATATATCCAGAATTATAATTACTTGGTTATAGGGCATTTTTTAACCAAAATTTGTTATTTATTTGTATTTATTTAGGCACTTTATCACTGTGGTACATCCATATTTTTTTAATAAAAGAGTGTATCATTGAGTCACTTAAGCCATTGCCAAGGTTCTGAGACTGGTCTTGCAGTTAATCTCCTCCTGTTTCATCCTTCAAAGCCACTGGGAGTACAGACATTCACAATAATACTCTGCTTCAGAATATTTCTATTAGTGGATTATATGGTATTTGTATTTTGAGCTTTTAAGAACCATGATACTTTTTGTAAAAGTATCTTTATTAATTTTATATTTTAACAAATATTTTTATCTATACATATACACATATACTCTTGTGTCCCTACTATCTTTCAGATATTTGTTTGGTTTGGTGTGGTTTGGTGCTAGTAATTAAACGCCAGGGGTGCTAACCACTGAGCTGTGTCCCCAGTTTTTTTTTTTTTTTTGATACAGGTGATATATCACTAATATCTCACTAAGTTGCTTATAGCCTTGCTATGTTATTAAAGCTAACTTTCCATCTTCCTGACTCAGCCTCTCCAGCCACTAGTATATTTGCCACCACACCTTGCTCTTTCAGATTATTAAAATCACCTTTTAAACAACACTTCTCAGACTACAGAAAGTCTCTTTGACTTATGCAATTTATCCCTGAGGAAAGTTTATATGGAGTTGCCAATGTAGAACTATTCTGTAAAGATTTGTTGGAATAAACAGGGATCATTGGTTTTTAACCTCCTTTCTGAATTACTGTTTGGTTTCATAGTTCATAAAAGTGCTAGGAAAGGATGTAAATTCATTTGTTTGAAATCTACAGAGATTAACATAAACTCAGTCACCTTATGTTCCAGAGCTTGGAACTTCAGGACATACTAAGATAAACAAAATATGTTTAAGTTGAGACATTCAGTACACACATACACACACACACACACACACAAAAAAAAAATCTTTTTCTAGGAACAATTGGTAATTCTGGAATTATTACTAGTCATCAGGGACATAGTAATGTAAACAATATGTTAAAGCTGAGATATTCAGTATACACATACAAACACATACACACACACACACACACACACACACAACTTTTTCTAGGAGCAATTGGTAGTTCTGGCATTATTACTAGTGTGTCAGGGTTGGGGCAGGATTCAGGAAGTGCTAAGATCTCACTCAATCTAAGAATAGATTACTGTATTCCTTCCTATTTCCCCTAAAATACAAGCTAGAGTGAAATTCATCTGTCAGCAACAGCAGTTGGAATAATATGCTGGCAGATTTTTTTGAAATAAATTGACAGCTTTGATATTTGGGTATTTCTGTGTCTTGATCACAGCTGATGAAACACTTGAAAAGGCTTTTATGGCTCCTAGCTATCACCACAATTTTTTTGTATCACTTCTCCCATATTTCCTCCTCCTCCTCCTCCTCCTCTTCCTCCTCCTCCTCCTCCTCCTCCTCCTCCTCCTCCTCCTCCTCCTCCCCCTTCTTCTTCTTCTTCTTTTTTGTGGTGCCACAGATTGAATCCAGGGCCTTGTGCATACAAGGCAAGCACTCTAAAAACTGAGCTACATCCTCAGCCCCTCTCTCACATTTCTGTTTACTATAAGTGATGATGGTAATTGGGGATTTTGTCTCAAATGTGGTACATTGCTCAAGACAGGACTAATATCCAGTGTATCTAAACCTTTATACTCTTTATAATTTTGCCAAAGAGACACTCATAGTAGTTTTTTTAAATGTATCTATAGATGGAGAGAGAGTGTCTCATTTTAATATTCTGCTTTATTTTCAACATCATTCCCTCTTAACATTTGCCTTTTATGGTGTTGCTAATGTTGAAACTGCCTACCTTGCACATTCTGCACACACACTCTTACAGTGAACTTTGCAACTAGGTCCCAATTCTAACTTTAGATTGGATAGATTCACTCATTCAATCTAATGTTATTTTTCATATGGTTGGTTTTACATCTGCCCTTCTATTTCTCTTAACAATACTATTGATATACATATGGTTTCAGATTTGATTCATTTTATGATTTATTCTTCTCTATTATTGCAATATAATTAAATGTGTCACATAAAAATAACTATATTATTTGTTTTTTTATTAAAGGTTTTGAGGTATTTTACATAGTTTATTTCCAAGATAAATTCTTTTGGTCCTTTCTTTTCTTTTCTTTTATTTGGTACTGGAAATTAAACACAGGGGATCTTAACCATTGAGCCACATCCCCAGACCTATTTTGTATGAAATTTAGAGATGGTGTCTCACTGAGTTGCTTAGGGCCTCACTTTTGAGGATTTTGCTTTGAACTCACAATACACCTGTCTCAGCCTCCCAAGGTGCTGGGATAAAAATTGTGCACAACCACATCCAGCTCTCTTCTTGTATTTAAAAAAAAAAAATGCTAAAATTTTGATGGGAAAATATCATATATTTAATTGAGTTAAAATAATTGTCTTTGTAATGATTAGTTTTATTTACACATATGGTATTTTATGTGTTTTTGGAAATTTCTATTTAGTTTGTGATAAGTTCTTCATATTTTCCTTAAAAGCCATTTTACATGTAATGTATTTAACAGATGTAACTTCAATATAATACTTTTATGTGGTATTTTATACTCTAATTAAATCAAAAATCTTTCTGCGCTCTAGAAACCAATTTTTCTCAAACTTTATTATTTTTACTTTTTGAATGTACCTCCTCTTTCTTCCTAGGCCCCAGATTTCCACTGTGTTGAGAAGTGTAGCTTTAGCCTTATGCTATCATGTAATTGTACATTGTCATGGTACACACATACTATAATTTCTACAGATCTATGCTGCTTGGTGAGGAGTACTTCATATATACATAAACAGTTTTCATGAAGAAATAACAGTAATTTCTACTCCATCTTTACTTCATGAGAATGAGTTTTTTTCCTCATCAATACTCTGTATTCTTTTGGTTGTTGTTTCTTACTGGAAATTTAAATAAAGGACACAAAGAGACTGGGTCACACATAGTTGCTTAGGGCTTTGCTAAGTTTCTGAGGCTGGTTTTGAACTCAGGATTATCTTGCCTTAGCCTCCCAATCCAATGGGATTTGAGGTGTGTGCCATGGAACATTGTTCTATTTTATTTTTATATTGAAATATATATTACTTCTGAAAATAATTTATTCTTGATATTAAGAAAGCATAGAATATCATTTTCTCACAAATAACCCCCTTTTTTTGAAAAGATGTCATTTTTTTGGGAAAAGATGTCAGTAGTACCAGATGTATACATTATTATTATTATTATTAGTAGTAGTAGTAGTAGTAGTAGTAGTACTTAGCTTTTTATTAGTTACAAAAGTTTATCTGTTCATATTATTATAAGGTATATACACTTTTCTATAACTTCATAGCATACTTTAGTTTGTATCTGTCGGAGACCAGCTCCAACAGGGGGTCTCAGGAAATGAACGGATGGTGAGGAGTCGGCGAAAGAGGGGTGGAGAAACAACACAGACACCAAAGTAAAGGTGTTGATCCCAATCTTTACTTGTGAAGTTGATCATATATACTTTTCATTTTGGCAGGCTCACAGTACTTTGTCGTTACAAAACAGGAATCATTATTCAAACCAACAAAATATTATGTAGCTAAAATTATAATAGAAGAATGCATCTTGGCTTATGCATAAGTAAGCATTTGTACTTTCAGTTCGCGTTTTGCTTTGAGCTGTTTCTGCTTAGTTAACTTTTAATAATAGTTAGAAATGTCCCAAACTATTGGCCTATACCTTGACTATTCTTTCTTGACTTACTGACTGGAACCGGTGCCATGGTTATGGCAAGTGGTTGACTTGTTATTAATTTTGATTAAACAAGAGTAAGAGCACAAACCATTGTGCACAGGAACAAGAACAAGTTGCCCAGTACTAAGCACTAATCTGTCTTCTTAACATTAATTTTTCTTCTCTAGATTTTAATTTCATTTCTCAAAATCTACCTTGACAAGAATACAGGGATTTTTTCACTAGAGATTAACAATTTACGCTCCACAGCTGAATCATTGCATTTAGAGCAAACAGATCTATTCTTTAGAAGTATTTGCATTAATTGGGAAAGTCATGTTTTTTCCTTCATAATTAATGGTCATATGAGAAGTCACAACTATACTTATTAAAGGAATACAAAAACAAATCAGCCCATTCCCAGAAACATACTGCGCTCCTCCAGAGGATGGACACCTTGTGCCATCCACCTCAGTAGGGCCTTGCCATTGCCTGAGTCAGGGGAGGGGCGCAGCATGTATCAAAATAACCTGTGGGGTTTGGAGGGAAGGGGAGGGTTCATGGGGTTAGAAATGATGGTGGAGGGCTGGGATTGTGGCTTAGTGGTAGAGTCCTCACTTAGCATGGGTGGGACTTGGGTTCAATTGTCAGCACCACGTGAAAATAAAGGCATTATGTTGTGTCTGTCTACAAAAAAAGATTCTCTCTCTCTCTCTCTCTCTCTCTCTCTCTCTCTTTCTCTCTCTCTCTGTCTGTCTTTCTCTCTCTCAGAAAAAAATTATTAAAAAATAAATGATGGTGGAATATGGTGTATGTTATCATATAAAGTACATTATAAAGAAGTGAATTCATGTAAATATACTTTGTATAAAACCAGAGAAATAAAAAATTGTGTCTATATGTTTAATATGAATTCTGCTGTCATATATAATTAAAAAGTAATTAAAATGAAAAATAAATGAAGACACTATGTTCTAATTGTAAATAAATGCTACTCCTATTAAAAATTGGGAAAAAAAATCTGTTGGTCAGTGATAAACTTTATAAAGATTAAAAATGTATCCTGAATATTTGGTAATACATACACCCAGATTTAGGTATTAATAGTGTTTCAGCAAAATTTAAAAAATTACTATAGAGTTCATTTCTTGCAACAAATACTCATTACTATATGAGATGCATTTTATACATGTACATATATACTACCACTATATATAATAAATAAATGATTACTACATCTCACATTAACCACATTTATTTCAAATTAGTTTGTCATTTGAAAGCACTAATATTGACACTCTTTGAATATATATACTTGGGGTGTCTTCAAATTTATCACTTTTTGTATTATGTTCTTTTCGTTACTTTCCTTTTGATAGAATTTATTTTTCCAAATTATTGAGATTAGTGAATTTTAGACACTTTAGTTTAAGAGTGCAGTCTGTAGATTTTCTTTTTAACCTCAACTAAAATGCATCCCACTTTTTATAGACTTATTTTTATGTAAATAACTTCTGAAAACCTGCACATATAACACCCTAACCTGACCTTACTCTGGACTCTTGATATCTGAGTGGAGGGGATCTCAAAGTGATCCATGGAAAAGGCAGGATCAGGATGGGTCATGATGTGAGATTGGTGGATGCTGAGAATATATTAGTGAGTATTCATGAAAAAGTATTGGTGGAGTAAATAGGTGCAGAGAAAAAATGTACTATGAAGGAAAGAGAGAAAGAATGACAAGCTCAAGGGTTCAGATTTAAAAAGTCTAGTGGTGGATAAATAGCAGCATGAGGGTAAGGGGTAGTTTTTTGGAGGCAGAAATTAAGGTAGAAGCAAAACATGAAGGGAAGTCTGGCACAGTCCCCAAAAGAAAGAGTCAGATGAATAGATTATGTGTTTATTTCTTCCCACCTTGGAGTGGAATTGATAATTCACAGAGAATGTTTCAGTAGGTAGTATAAAACCATTTCCAAGTAGCTTTACAAATTTGTGTGGCCACAACCAACATTTGACAATGCCAGTCACATAAAATTTCTGTACTTTTTCATCTGTTTTATTTATTTATTTATTTATTTATTTATTTATTTATTTATTTATTCATTCATTCATTCATTCATTTATTCATTCCATTTTTTTATTCACTTTTGCTTCATTGTTTTTGTGTATATACTCCTAGTGAGTATTCAATGAAACAAACACACACACACACACACTCACAATGGTATATATATATATATATATATATATATATATATATATATATATATACATAATGATAACTTCTATAACATTATATTCCAAACATTAAAGTCAGTCAGCCTAAGCAACTTAGTGAGGCTGTAAGAAAATCAGAAAACTCCTTTTTCTTTATAGAATATTTTATTAAAAGTTGAGAGCTTTTCCTAGAAAAAAAGCATATCTGATTCCAATTTGTAATATGAAAGAGAGAGAGAGAGAGACAGAGAGACAGAGAGAGACAGATCTTGCAAAAATAAAACAAAGTAATCAGTGATACTCAGTGTCAAGGATGTAAATAATTTAAATAATTTAAAAATAATAGTGAGCTATTTGGAAAACACATCTAGGTTATTAACTGCTGCTATGGAAATTTAGTCTGCTCTCCAACGTATAAAATTGAGAGAGTAATTCTTATGTTAAGTTTTGTATAAGAAAAAAAAAAAGGAGTTTTGACACAGCTTTTAGTTGACCCAGACTGAGTCAACTTTAGTGGGTGATTAGGGTTCGGCCAAGATGATGGATCCTTGAGTTATTTGAAATAATGTGATTTTATCTAGTCTTCAAAATCAAAGATTAAGGTCTAATATAAACCAGACTTAACCAAGGAAAAACATTTAAATGAAAGTAAATGTATGAATAAACACATAATACAATATTTAAGAAAAAGTTAACATTCAGAATATTTATGCAATTTTATAATCACCAGTAATGTAAAAACAATGACAAATAAAGAAAAAGTGAATTAATAAAGGAACAAATACATAATACATAATGGAATTAATTAATTAATTAATTAATTAATAACAAGTGCGAATATGTAATGTGACTGGAATTGTCAAAGTCAGTTAGTAGCCATGACAAAGTTTAAAGGTACATGGAAATGGTGTTTTACTACTTACTGAGACATACCCTATGAACTAATAATTCCACTCCTAGGTGGGAAGAGTTGAACATAGAACCCATTCACCTGGCTCTCTCACTTGAGACCTGCAAAAACAATTACCTGTTTCTTTACCCCCCAAATTTTATTGCTGCTTCCAAGA
This sequence comes from Callospermophilus lateralis, assembly GCF_048772815.1. Lineage (NCBI taxonomy): Eukaryota > Metazoa > Chordata > Mammalia > Rodentia > Sciuridae > Callospermophilus > Callospermophilus lateralis. The sequence goes on from NC_135312.1 coordinate 73,279,814, forward strand.
ACACTAATCCTCTACATTCATGCCATCATTGTAGAGTTGTAGCATATAAACTCCTCTATTGCTCAAGTTTTTCTTTTTTTTTTCATTTCTCTTTTTCTCCCTACTCCCATATAGTCCACCAATACTTATTTTGTAATGAAAAATCTACATATTCAGCAATCTCCAGTCTTACATCTTACTATATCCATTTAGTGACTTGTGCATGACCACTTTGAGATCCCCTCCATCAAGACATCAATAGTCCAAAGTGATCAGATTTGGGGATAAAATATGCAGAATATTAGAGGTCAGTTACACAACAAGAAAGGTATAAAAAGTGGGCTTTATTTAAGGGTGAAAATAAAAAGAAGATCTATAGACTTCACAAGTTAAAATAAAGGATCTAAAATTTATGAATCTCAACAATTTGAATTATACCTGTGAGTCACTTTTTTGGTAGGAAGGGATATGGAGACATTGCTAATGAGTTTAAATTTCAAACTGTTTTTTATGAGACAAAGAACAGAGAAGTTAAAAAAATATTAAAAAAATTGTGATATCATTTTCATAAATAAAAATATAGACATATTTATTCACAAATTGCTTTAACTTTATAAAAAGTTATAAATGTCAATGCACTTCCCTCTGGGATAGGTCTTAGTATTGGAAGAAAACTTTTCTTTAAAATAGCTGCATTCACATACCCTATAATAATAATAATAATAATAATAATAATAATAATAATAACAATAATTGATGTGGGGAGGTTTTCAGGGTTGTGAAGCATACCTGTAATATAAGTTACTTGAAAAGCCATCACAGAGAACTTTACACACTGTCTGAAGACTGGTAGCTTAGCCTTCACCTGCCTCTGAATTTTCTAGTGAGGCTTAGATCAGCAGTTGAAAACCTGGGCATTTTGTTCCATAGTTGTATGGTGTTTTCAGCTTCTTTCTAAAGCCCTTTGTGGGCTTCCATGTGCTATGAGTCCAGCATGTCTCCAGAGTACATAATGAAGACTGAAATAATTATAAGGAGGGAACCACAAATGCATTTGCTGTATTCATGCATGAGATAGGCTGTTGATTTTAGGGCTTGTTACTCATGAGAGTTTGTTTGTTTGTTCATTTATTTATTCATTTAATGTATTGTGTGTGTGTGTGTGTGTGTGTGTGTGTGTGTGTGTGTGTGTGTCTGTTGTTTTCCTTTTGGTACCAGAAATTCAACCCAGAGGTGTTCATCTACTGATTCACATTCCCACCCTCTTTTTTATATTTTTATTTAGAGACAGGGTCCATTTGAATTAGTTTGGGCCTCACAAATTTGATGATGCTGGCTTTTAACTCATTCTCTTCATGAGTCCTGAGGTTTTTAAATGTAGGGGAAGCAGTATCTCAAATACAGAACAAAAATCTGAATTCCAGAACTTCAGTTTAGCTCTCCATAGGTCTCAGAATAAACCCCTAGTTTTCTAGCTCTCGGTTTACATATCCAAATCTAGGGTTCTCTGTTTACAGTGAATAAGTATAAAATAGAATAGATATAAAGACCATGTAATCAGGATAATGGGTCTCACTCAACCACACCTGGGAGCTACCTGAATGATATGTTAATGAGCACCATGAAATTCTATTTCAAATGTAAAAGACCTTGAGGCCCATTTGTGGGAATACCTTCATCCAAGTCCTTTATCCAGGGATGATTCCTGATTGAATTTGAAGAAAAAAAGATTCCTCACCAAAAGAATAAAAGGGAACCCATATGCGAGTCAGGATGCCTTTTTCAAAGCCTATTTTAAATGTGCTTCCTGTTCTGCCCAAAACCATTAGTAAACTTCTAAGTTGGCCCACCAAAATGAGTTTTTTTTTTGTATCATTCCTCATACCACATGATGGGAGTTCTATTTCTTAGTTTTTTTTTCTTTAAAATTTATGAGACAAGCACCCAGATGTGTCCCAACCGGCAGGACACATCAATGTGGGCGGCGAACGTAGGTGGGGAGGAATGAAGGGACAAGAGACAAGAGGGATGACAGCAAGTCAGGAGTTCTGATCAAGCTGCAAATTTTTATTGTTCACACAAGGGTATTTATATGCTGAAGATGGGGAAGCTCTCTAATCCGCAGTTGCTGGATGTCTTCACTAAGTGAGATAACCACAGGATGTTTCAGGAAGACAGATGGCTGCAGGATTGTCTCAGGGAGATAGATGGCTACAGGATGTCTCCCAGGCAGGATGTCTCCCAGAGGGCTGTTTCTTGTAAGTGTCAAGCTATTCTTTGAAGGAGAACTTCCTTCTAGCCCATGACACAGATGCTGAGAAATTTTGGCTCATCTCAAAACTCCACTTTCAGCATTATCAATCATTATTTTCCCATATTTCAAATAGATGCATCATTTATTTTTTTCTACAAGAACTGAAGGGTATTTTTAAAAGATTATAATTTATCATTCAGATTTTCACATGGGAATAAAGCAGAATAAAATTAGTTGACATTAAAAAGAATGAATCTCTCCTAAATGAGGTTTATGTGTCCCAATTAGAAAAATTTAAAAACTGTAATGGGTCATCAATTAAGGGTTTATGTATTTATTAATTTATTTGTTTGATTACTTATTTATGATCAGACTATTTTATTAATATAAACCACAAAAGGGGCTGGGGTTGTGGCTCAGCAATAGAGCAGTCACATAGCACATGAAAGGTCCTGGGTTGGATCCTCAGCATCACAGAAAAATAAGTAAATAATAAATACATAAATAAATAAGCAAGCCACAAAAACATTCCAAACATTTCTTCTGGTGTGGCAGGAAAAAATAAAAGTCGGACTAACTTGAATTTAAATTACATGCAAATTCAATCTCTCTCTCTCTCTCTCTCTCTCTCTCTCTCTCTCTCTCTCTCTCTCTCTCTCTCTCTGTTTTGGGAATTGACTCCAGGGCCTCCTGCTTAGAAGGCAAGCACTCTACAAGCTGTGCTATTTACTTAGCCCCATTTTTTTTGTGGGGGGAGACCAGGGATTGAAGTCAGGGGCACTCTACCACTGAGCAACATTCATAACCTTATTTAGTATTTTACTTAGAGACAGGGTTTCACTGAGTTGCTTAGTGCCTCACCATTGCTGACAATGGTTTTGAATTCATGATCCTTATGTCTCAGTCTTGGAAACAGATGATATTACAGGCATGCACCACTATACCTGGCCAACTTCAATCTTAAGGGCTAAAGTACACAGCAAATTAGATCAAAGTGTTAGACGAGGATGCAAGAAAAGACCACTGACTTCAATTAAAATCAAATTAAAGCAATCTTATACAGACTTTAATACAAACTTATACAGAGCTTAGTAAATCAATCAGATATCTAACAAAAGTACTCATGAATGAGTAATCCCATATCAAATTTACTTTACTTGTTTATCAAAATATTAGACAAATGTATTGAACAATGTAAACCATTTTTTTTTGTGTTGAAGGAAAAGTCCTAGAACCAAGGCATATTAGACATTTTATAGACATTAATATTTTATTAGATTTTTGAACACCTAGAAAAACTTGTAAGTTTAAATTTAAACACATTTATTTTTATCTCTTTGTCCAATTTAAATTGAACCATTTAAATCACGTGAATTAAAGATCTTTGGATCCATCTTTTTAAAATTTGTTTTTATGAGTGCTCCTTATATATGTTAATTTGTATATCATATATATGATATACTGACATATGTATATATAGACATACAACACATAACAAAAGTGTGCACACATACCCATAGTAAAGGCCTTGTAGCTTTTCACAGGTGATATCACCATTACAATGTTTCAAAAACTTCACAGTTGGTCAAAGATAGAACTGATCAGAGAAACATTAACCTAGGTCTGTAGGATCAAAATCATGAGCTCAAAAAAAATGCAGACTCTAAGGAAAAAACAGGAGTTTTAGAAAAAATGACTGGCCAGTAATTAGTAAATACCATACAATTTACTTTTTTTTTTTTGGCCTCAGATCAGTCTCCTACTGAACTTGCAGGCTTATTTCATTTGCATTTCAACATAAGTCCTGGCTGAGGTCTGAAGGAGCAGGGAAAAACTGCTATTCTGAGCAGACACCTCAGGCCTAAGGCATTTTAACCATAAGTCATAATTTTCAGGTTCGGATGTTGATAATTATGATACAAGTTTAAGATACAATTCACAAAATTTTATATCTTTACATCTTGTTTAGTCAACAGATACCATACTATGATTTACTATCCTTGTCCAAATTAATGCACTGGTACACACAGTGACATTTTCCCAGGCTACCCAATTCAAAATTGGTGAAAAAAAATAAGACTGAATGATTGGGAAGTTACTTGCCAACTTGGAAGTAGAGTTCTTTAGTTTTCCATCCTATGTATTTAAGTTCTCTGGCATAAATTATGTGAAATCATTAACTACATAATTACCTAAACCCAACTTTTAACTGCAATATTGTGCAATGCTTCAGAAACCCATTCAGATACCAGATTGTTACAATAAAACATCATCTTTTAGACACACATTTAGCCAAGATTATTCTCAAGAAACAATTTATAATATCAACACACTTTGCACATGTCTTAAAGGGCCAGAAACAAAGACACAAGACAGACAGACAGAAAGGAGCTCCATACTATGGCTGACAGACCGAAACCTTTAAAACAGAGCAGATAAGAGAAAAATCTCCTACACCAGTGGCACCATCGATGTCTCCACAAGAGGACCAGATGTTTTCACAGAGGGGCAACCTGAAATGTAAAATCAAGGGTCTCAATGGTGACTTTACTGCATTTAGTGTCCCCTTTTTCTTTTTCTCTTTTTTTTTTAAGAAGACAGAGGTGGCATAATCCTTACAGTGCAGGGAAGGAAGGAGGGAATTCCCCGAAGCAACAGGGCTTCGGCAACTGCTGGGAATTCCTCTGTCCTTCCTTTTACTTCCAGGATTAGCTCCTCTGGTTAGGTTCCACCCCAGGCACACTCCATCTCCTAACATTTCAGTAGTCAGCTCTCAAAAAGTTCTGGGGTGGGGGGTGGTATCAAAATTTATAACTAAAAGGTCGGTTCCAGACCTTGAAGCAAATTAATGTCAATTTAATAATGAGGACAGGGTTTTGAGAAAAAGAAAAAGGGAGGTTTATTGCTTTGCTAACAAAGGAGAAACACAGGGGACTCTGCCCAAAGGTTGTGACTCTCTTGATCTGGGGGGACAAGGGGTTTTAAAGGAGTCTCACTTGTTAACCTGGGAGATACTCAATTCTTTGATCCCCAGCAGGTATTGCCCTCTGCAGTGGGTGTGCTCCAGCAGCCAGCTAGGGGCTTCTCTCATCCTGCTTAACAAAGGGGGGTAAAGTTCATCGCAGTTCCTTAAAACACAGTCCAAAGGGGTGTCAGGCTTACTTGCTTTATTACCCATTTTCACGTCCAATATCCTTAAGTTTTTACCACAGAAATCTCACAACAAAATGCACAAAAACAAACAAACAAACAAAAAACATATAGAACACAGAACAAAACACAAGAAAACAGAAACCCGGCGCCAAAACAGAAAAACAGATGAGCAATGCAACATCTTGCTAAAGCTCTGGGGTAGGAGTGCATGCGTGCCTGTTGGCACCTCTCTACCCTTCCAGAGGAATTCCCTACAGAACAGAACAGAAGACAGAACGATTTCTCGTTACTGTCTTAGAGGAGGATATGTGAGCCTCGCCAGGCCACCTCTCTGTCATCAGAAGAGATCTCCCTTAACTGGATACCAGATGTTATAAAGGCGCCACTTCCCTATGGAGGCCTCCTCCACCAGGTGCTTGCTGATAGTTTTAGTGCGCCAGTTCACTGCAGTGCTCCGGGGACCGAAGGCTCACTCCGAGGCCTTGGAATGTCTCAAGTTGTCCACCCCCTAGAGTGGTTCTCCAGCCCGGAGCCCTGGAGCAAAGGCCAGATTCAGAAATTCCAGCTGTCTGGTCTTGTGATCTGGTCGGACAGGGTGATCTTGCTGGGGCCTCCAAAATGTCAGACCAGGACCCAAGAAAAGACCACTGACTCCAGTTAAAATCAAATTAAAGCAAGCTTATTATTTCGACCGGCCGGGCTGCTTCTCCCTTCCAAAACGACGGGAACAAGAAAGCCCCCCCACCTTTCCTACAGCCCAGCTGTATAGCCCAGAAAGTTACACAAAGGAGGGTCACAGAAAACAGAACTCTGACAAGCATCATACTAATGGTAGTTTACATTTTCTGCTGGCCCCAACATCAGAATTTATGAGGACCATTAGAGCCTCAGAGAGGGTTGTTGTCTGGCCAGGGAAGGCCAATATTTATGAGGTGTCACTAAGTTTCAGAGAGGGCTGCTATCTGGTTAGAGAGCTAGACATGGGTGAGTTCAAGGCAAGGGCAGGCATTCCAAGCAGGTTCAGAATTTGCAGTAATTCATATTAAAGTCGAAATTATCTTTTCATGGCTTTGTGGCAAGATGGCTCCCAATTTTAATAAAAGATCAGGTTGGGTCTATCAAAAGTCCATGTCAATAACTTGGTACATTATTTTAAAAAATAATGTTAATAGACCTATATTTTATTTAATTATATGTGGAGCTAATAATTAAACCCAGTGCCTCACATGTGCCAGACAAGTGACCTACCACTAAGCTCCAGCCCCAGTCCCCTGGTACATTTTTTATGGGGGGATATTGGAGATTTAAGTCAGGAACACTTGATTCCTAAGACACATCCCCATCCCCTGGATTTTTCTTGTTGTTTTTTTTTTTTTTACTTTATTTACAGACAGGATCCCTCTGAGTTTCTTAGCACCTCACTTTTGCTAAGGGTGGTTTTAAACTTTTGATACTTCTTCCTCAGCCTCTTCAGCAACTGGGATTACAGACTTTCACCAACACATCCAGACCCTGATACATTTTTAATACCTGTTTTACATAGATTTTAACCAGTAGCGTTAAATTTTTTTAATATATGTTTGACTTGAATCCATAACCCAGAAATCAGTGAAACAGAATCTATTTTTATCTCCAACACTGCTTTCAGTTATGACAGTGTAAAGAACTTACAGTGTGTTGTTTTCTCATTCTGACCTCCCATATGACCTAGTGATGTGTTTTAGAATATCTGAAACAAGGTTCCCAGAAATTCCAAATTTTTTGGAGTATATATAAAACACCACTATCTGACTCTTGTCTTCTAGGGACCAGTTTGAATTTTAAGTCCAATTAGTTCATCCCTTCCATCTGAAAGGATGGACTAATTGGATGGTTTGCAGCTGGAAGGCATTTTCTGATATACTTTCTATCTAAAAGGTACTTCATTTGATTCATTTTATTAGATGCTGTGAATAAAGATACAAAAAAAATAAATGTGTGGCAATATATTTAGAAAAATTATTCCAATTCTTTTACGCATATATCCAGAGTTATTATTAGTGGATTGTATGATTTTTTAATCAAATATTATTATTTATACCTTTTTATTTATTTGAAAACTGGAGATTAACTCCAGGGCACTTTACCAGTGTGCTACATACCCAGTCTCCAACACTTTTATTTATTTATTTATTTTTGAGGGAGGGTTTTACTGAGTTTCTTAGGACCTTGCCAAGTTCTTGAGGCTGGTCTTTAACTTGAGAATAAACCCCTAGATTTTGACCTCTTATTCTCCTAAGCCACTGGGAGTACAGGCACATACAACCTTGCACTGCTACCCATAATTATTTCTATATTGTCACCATTTTTACATATTGTGTACCCTGGAATCCCTATTAATTATGAGATATTTGCTTGGTTTGTTTGATTTGGTGCTGAGTATTGAACCCAGGGGTGCATACCACTGAGACACATCCACATTATTTTTTTTATCTTATATTTTGAGACAGGCTCTCATGAAGTTGATTGTAACCTTGTTATGTTGATGAGGCTGTCTTTGAACTAACAATTCTCCTGCATCATTTTTCATAGCTTCTAGAATTTCAGGCATATGCCACCATACATGACAATTTTAGATTTTTATAATAGCCATTCCAACAGCACTGCATAGGCTGAAGAAAATCTATGTGATTTATGCATTAAATCCCTGAGGCAAGTTTATGTGAAGTAGCCAGTGTAGGAGTGTTGTGTAAAGATTAGCAAGGATTGTGGATTCTGATAGACATTATTATCTAAAGTATATATATGAAGACAGTAATTGATGTGAACATACTTTATATAAGAACAGAGGTATGAAAAATTTTTCTATATGTGTAATAAAAATTGTGATGCATTTCACAGTCATGGATTTTAAAAATAAAACAAAAATAAGATTTCTTTATATGTATTGCTGATAATCAAACTCAGTGCTTTGCACATGCTAGCAAAGTAGTCTACATTGAGACACAACTCCAGCCCATGTACCTAGCTTTTTATACTCTCTTTATAGTAATCAGAAACAACTTTAAAAATTAAAATTGCCTTTATATCACTTTTCCGAGTACCGTAATGTATCACTAACTAAACTTATTCTTAATATTTTTTTTAAAAATAATCTAATGGATGACTGTTATTTTTTTTGAGAGATTATTTTATCACTACTTTAGGGCTTGGTGAAGGATCTTCTTTTTTTTCAGAAGATGGATGTCTCCTATTATCAAATGGGTCCATGTTAAGTGTGTTGAAAATAATGATTCTAAAAGTTCACGCAATCCACAGAGTTCCAAGACTATAGGGGGAAGGGAAAGGACAATATTCACAACCAAGAAACCATTTCCCATGGAAGCATAGTATCAGTGTCCAACCTGGAGTGTAATCCAGATCGTTCAGTGATAAGATTGTTTAAGAACCAAAACCATAGGTTTTTGGGATCCTCTAAAGTTCCCTGATGGCTTTAAATCATTTACTCTTCTTCAAAATAAATTTCTGCTACCTACTTAAAAAATAAAGCACTATGAATGAGAAAGGTAAATGAGATTTAAGTTCTGTAGAGGTACTGAGGTTGACTTTTAATTATAGTTTATAAATAGTCAAATAAGAAGGGCCTTAGAGTTGTCTCTCTTTTCCAACACATGATATGGAATACTTAGATGTACTGACATGAAATAATGAAAATGCATTTCAGGAAAGTGATATCACAGAAATTTTGAGGGTAGAATCTTGGAAATGAGGGAAAAATATATTATATACATTTTCATTTCTATAGAAAAAAACAAGTGATAAGTACACTAGTAGAGTATGAGGGTAAATTCAGTGTGCCTCATGCATTGCAGGTAGAAGGTAATGATTAATTAGTAACTGAGGAGATCCAGAACTCTATAGTTGTGGGAAACATTAATAGCAATTTAGAAAAAGAAAATATAGTTAAATCCCTTTAGATTTGCCTCTGTCCTCTGTTCTTCTTATGAATTTGATTCTGTCAAATGAGATTATGTGGGTATGGTTCTCTCTGAATTTATGTTTTCTCTTCTTTTTAGGATTTTGTCAGCTCTGTCATGTAAAGCCCTGTCTTAAACTCACTTTGGGGGCTCTTTTACTACCAGTTCTGGACTGAATAGCAGAGACCAACCTCACTCATTCTGTGCAATGAATTGACTTTTGTAAATCTTTGCAAACAATGGTTGGAAGAACAAGCATATTGGAGGGTCTTCCATATTATATATTATGGTTGTCAGACTCTGTGGGGTTAAAGGGTAGTTACTTGCTAGTTAGAAACATCTTTCCTATGAGAAGGGCTTATCTATATTTTTGTTTTGGAAGCCCCATAAACACAGAAGAGAAGCATTTATGGTAACAAACAAAGGAATGCAAGAAGCCATTATATGTGAGAAAATACAAAAAATAAAATCTTCTCTTAGAGCTTTTGTAAGTAAAAAGTTTATTTCAGTTTTCTGTAAGAAAACTAATATTTCTCTTTGGCTTGACAGTATTTTGATATTTTAAATGTGCTAGGAATTTCTACCTCTGTTTTGAATTCACCTATGCCTGCCTATCTCTTACCAGATAACAACCCTCTCTAAGACTTTACTGTGCCTCATAAATTCTGGCTCCCACTGACCAAATAACAATTCTCTCCAAATCTCAGTGGCAGAACATAAATTCTAATGTGTGGAGCTGTATTTATTCCCTACCTTGAAATGTTATCCATGTAGATTCTTAACCTGCTATCTGCGTATGTATCCTTGTCAAAATCTTGTTACCTGTATGTACCCTAGACATCCACCTCTTTTGTAACTTTCTGTGCTGTAAAAACTTTTTTTCCTGTAGATCAGGGGGATGATCTCTAGCATGGGATTTTGTAAGAGAGAGTCCTGTCCAGCTTTTGTGGAGACAATACAATCTTGATTTAATTTGATTTAAAATTGGAGTTGGTGGTATTTTCTTTGTGTTTTGGTTCAACATTAACTTTTTTTTTAACTTCACTGTAAATAAAACCAAAGAATACAACAAAACTCCTGTAAATGAGCCAGGTGCATAATAATAGTGATTCTTTTCTGAAAGCACAGTTTTCATTATAGAAATGATATAAGCTTAAAAATTAAAAGATAGCTCAAATATCAAGGGAGTTTAGGAGTTAGAATTTTTTTCAGAATACAGGTAGTAAAAAGAGAAAATATAAAGCATAAATATATTAATTAATATGCAAAAAATCAACAAAATATTTATTACAAAAAATTATATCTACAGAAATTGTTCAAAAGAAGAAGTCTTTTTGTCAGGAATAAACATTTGTACAGGAATGGAAGCTTTGGTTCTCTTTTCAAGTAGTTTTACTCATAGTGAATATCTTTACACTATTTCTGCATTTTATTGGTTGGAATTAATTATAATTCATCTATTTGAGAAAAAGGTACTCAATGCAGAAAAATATTATTGCTCATATTTAAATCACCAACATTATTTGATCTTTCCCTTTTTAAACCAAAAATCTGCATAAAACCTACTCTTAAAAATATCTCTTTTTCTGAATATTAGCAGCAACTGAGTTACAAAATTTGCTATGATTACTTGTCTCTTCATATACTTAAAGATTATGAATTTGCTGCTTAGCATTTAGGTATAATTTTCTATGGTGTTCTCTAGTTATTTATGTCTCTATGCCAAGTTTTATACCAAGCTATTAGTATATGCCTTAATTACTCTATGTAGCAACGTAGGATCCATGTCTTATTTGTGACACTTTGTTCCCAGAACTATGTCTAAAGGGAAATATGTACAAGATGATTATCCAGGAAAAAATCTATCTAATATTATATTTTATTTTATATTTATTTATATATTTATGTATGCATATTTTTATTATTTAGAAGCACAATTTGGTCTGAAACTACAGTGATACTAGTGTAGTTTAGCTTGAATTGGTTGTGAGAAACAAACTAAAAAGACTTTTCTCTTTTTTGATTGATGGTTTTTGAAACCTCAGGTACCTAGTGAATAACAGCAGAAATAAATAGGTTATTTGTGTAAGTTCTCAAGACACCTTCATTTTGCAACTTTTTGTGCTATAAAATTGTAGCTGTGAGAACTGGAGTGCTGTCTTCTTTCCCCATTGGTTTCAGGAGAGACTGTTATGCTCAAATTCTGGACCCACAAATGACCACCAGAGACCAAGATCGATGTAAGTACCAAAGAGGTGTTTATTGCAACCTAGATCAGTCCTACACACACACAGCAACAGGTGGCTTAGAGGCCCTGAGCTCGGGGTTTGCAGCAGTTTTATAACTCTTTGGAGAAGGCAGGTACCCCACATACATCATAGCATCTCTTAGAAATCATCACACACCTTGGGAAAATTATAAAATACTCTAAAACATGATTAGCAGATTCACTGGTGGGAACAAGTTGGGTAAGGGTGATTGGTTAGTACAAGATGGGGATTCATTTGAACTGATTGGCTTAGGCCATAAGAGGACTATGTGCTGAACTATATGGTTTTCCAAAATGTTGTCAACCACCATACACTACTGGAAGGGTCATTTGAAATCCCAGGTATTTTCCCTGTCTCATACTGATTGGTGGCTGCTAGGGGGTTGCTATGGATCCCCACCTAGCTTGACTGAGTCAGCAACACCAGGGAGAACAAATGCCTGCTATTTGTAGATAAACAACTCAGCAGGGTAGGTATGAGCCTAGGAGTGCTCTGTGTGTCTTTCCAAAGACAAGAGTCATGCCCCCTTCCTTGGACAGTCTTTGCTCTGAAGTAGAGGCTGGTTTCTCACCTTGTACCTTATGTTTTTTTTTTCTTTTTTTTTTAGCTGTAGCTGGACACAATAACTTAATTTCACTTATTTATTTTTATGTGGTACTGAGGATTGAACCCAGAGTCTTGCACATGGGAGGTGAGCACTCTACTGCTGAGCCGCAATCCCAGCCCCTTATGTATTGTTTTTATTGGACATTTTTACTTTAGGGGGTTTCTTCCCAGTTCAAAGTTCAATCTGTCACCTAAAAAGAACAGAGATCAAAAATATTAAATAAAATTTTACAGTGATTGTCATTATTTTATATTAAATCCTGAATAATATTCAAGCATATATAATCCATAAACTGAAATGATCTTATATGTAAGTTTAAATAAATATGTTCTGTTTGTTGGGTTAGTTCCCACTTATGGAAAAAAATCCTGCCTTAAAAATAACAGCAGCCTGAAACTCTGGGGTACATTTCTCAGATTAAAAAAAAAAAAATCAGCATTCAGCAACCTGAGATTCTATCCCTTATTCATGCCTGGATTGGATAATATTCCCTGTCACTCAAAAAAAGGGCTAACTTCTCTCAGATTCAATTTTCATGATCGGAAGTCCCTTCCAATCAAGAGAATTTTGTGGACACTGTCCAATCCTGTGTGTCATCAGGGAGGAGGAGGGTGGGCTTTCACTTCTAGTCTTCTGAATCCTCTGTTTTTGCTATTTGGCTGGACTTTAGTCTCACACTTCAGATTCACAGGTTGTTCTTCTGTGCAGGAGCTGAGGATCTCAAGCAAGCCCAACTCCTGAGAACCAGGCAATGATGAGTGTGCATTGGCCTAGTGAGGGAGGGTGGGGGAGAAAGACTATTGGAACCACAAGACTGGCTATGATAAAAACAGGAGCTAGCAGATTGGTACTCTGGGCATTCTCTGGAGTCTGAAGGCATAAGTCCTCCATTGGGCCACTATGTCCTCAGTTTTACTGGCCAAGCAGGTGGGGAACATGTCAGTGGCAGAGACATTTTGCTGCCTTCCTTATGCTCAAAGGGCATCCTCAGTGTCTGCATAAAATACTATGTGGCAGGTGTGTTTCTGCAGCCCAGATGCTGGAGATTGACAGGTGAAATAATTATCAAAATCAAATCTCCAAGGGCCATTTTTCTGCAGGAGAGGAGCTGTCATTTTGGGGTACCTAATTTCTTTTTGAGCTAGCTAATTTTCATTTTGACATTCTTTTATTTGTACTTTCTTCATTATTATTATTTTGTTAAATTAGGTGAACTGAGGAATACTGTACTACTCAGCCATATCTTTGGTAGCCAAGAGAGATTTATAGATAGCTAGTTAGTGCAGTTAGATGAATTGGATCTAATATCCAGTAAAATCAGGAATAAACATCATATTGAGAATGGAGTCCAGGAAAAGGGGAATTGAAAATGTTCCCAAGGCCCTGACCCCATCCCATGGAGATTTTAATGAAGCAGCTCAGAGAAAACAAGGAGATGCTAATCCAAATGCCCTTCCTGCCCAGATTACTCCTTCAGCCCACCTGTCCTCCACACTTTGGTTCTTCCCAACTACATTCCATCACTGCAAGATAACAGAACAAATGACAGCAGTGTGCCAGGAATTCTGGATAGCTGAAGGAAGACCTTAGCTATAAAAAAGCTAAGGAGACCTTAGCTAAAACAAAAGAAATCCCTTTCATGAATTCTAAATCTTGGATCCCTTTTTTTCTCTGGGGAGAAGTCTTTTCTACTGTTTTTTTTTTTTTAAGAAAGCTTCTACTTTCCACTCTAAACTTGCCTTTGTGTACTTCTCTGGTGTTATACTTCAGCATTGGGGAAGCAAGGACTCTTCACCAGTAAACAGCCCTAACAGGTTTAAATTTATTTTGAGAAAGGTTTTATCTAAGTTGCTGAGATTATTTTTGTTATGGTTTGATTTATCTAGACTTTGCTATTGCAATAAAGTATACTGTTTTTACATAAATATTTTTTATATGGGGATCTTGTTTATATTGTGTTTCTTTAATGATTATTGTAATATAATTTTACAATATATATGAATAGTAGCGTCTGATAAGTTCTTTATTTTTGTTCTTATACTTGAAAAGGTTTTTGGCTAAAGTTACATATAAATTTGTAGATAAATTTTTAAAATTTATGCTTTGATTTCTTACTTCATTTAAAGTAAAGCTTGTTGATTTTTTTTATTGTTGCATTATTGTTGTATTTAATAGTCAGGTTTATTTTGACATAACCATAAAACATTAGAAATAATTTGCTCCCTTTCAGTATCCACTAGTTCCCCTTTCCCTATTCTCCTACTTTCTTCTATCGTGTATTTATTTATAGTTTTTTAATTATTGCATTGTAGAATACACATAAAAGCAGACTTCACTGTGATATATTCATATTTGTACATAGCAATTTTGGTGAGATATACTGTGGGTTAATTTGAAGGAAAATTATCATCTTTATAATGATGAGTTTTATCATCTATACATGGGATGTATAATTCAGTCTTTTAAGTGCTTTTTGTGACTTTTATTTTCTCATAAGTTCTACATATTTTGTTTCTAAAAATGTACACATGTGAAATACCAGTTGCATAAGGCACCTATGTAAAATTTATACACAGTGTTTTATGCTATTTTTAAAACTGAATATATTATGAAATGTGACTAGACCTAGCGACCATTTTTTCTACAGATTATTATATATCTCTTCCAAGATGTATATTGTATTGAACCATGCCCTTGGGCTTCAATTGTTTGGGTGACCATTGCAGACTTATGTGTTATCATGATCACATATGCTCTAATTTCAGTAAGTCTCCCTGATGGGGAGTATCATGTATACTCAATAGCAAAATAGTTTCCACAAATAGATACTAATTTAAACTTGTTTTGAGTGAATGATTATTAATTAGTTTTAAATGTTCATCAATATTACTTAATTTTTCCCATGTTTGGTTTTTTGTTTTGTATTTCTTATTTTCTAAAGATTTTTTATTTTATAGTTAATAAACATATCGCATGTATAATTTTGCAGTTCAAATATCTGTCCTTTATATATTTTTGGCTTAAAAGATGAGAAAAGGATCCAAAAATGCAGCTAGAGTTTGATGTCAAGAAAAAGGAAAAGGATTATATTATTTTTTCAAATTGACTTTTTTCTTTACTCATCATTTATTATAAGGTTCTTGTATGATTGTAAGGGTTGGTTATTTAATGTGGATTCTAGAGCTTATCTTTGTTAATTACTACAGGAAAAATAAATAAGAAATTTCTCTACAGTATGGCTGCAGGAAAATGAATAAATTTCTTTAAAATCATATGGTAATAAAATTGTTAAATGACATATTTACTAAACACCCACTCCTTAAAATTTTTTTCTCTAATATTTTTTGGCAGTGAATCATGAATTCTATTATCTGGGTTTTGGGGTTTAATATAAAATTATATGGAAGAAAATTTGATCAATCTTATGAATATTCATATATAATTTGTTGTTTACTTAATGATATGTTGTGGAGATAGCAACTAATGAACATATTTATTTTTAGAAATAGTTACTTTTTTACTTTTTAGTTTCTAATAAGCCTTGTAGATTTATTTCCTTACTGAGTCACTCAGAGCCACTGATGTGTTTTTTTATTATTATTTTTTTATTTTATAATCTCCAGGCATTTACCCTTCTAAGAAATATGTCTTGAGAGCTCTGTTTTTGAAGAGTTTCTTAACATGAAAGAAAAAAAAAGTATTTATGTTGCCCCTGAAATGTATTCTCAATGCACTCTCTTCAAAATGGAGAGAAAATAATATTTCCCCAGACTGACATCCCTGTGTCAGGAGCTAACAATATATTGATGGTCTTTGAATAATTTTCATACAGTTTTGTCTCTGGGTAGTTTTCTGTGGGCTGCTGAATTGCCATTTAGTATCCAGATACCCATGTTTTTCCATCTGTATTATGGGGATAATTTTTGAGGGCACAGATGAATAATGATCTTCATGGAGGCTATGAATACCTGTATGTTCTGTAGTGCACAGCTGACAAATTCCTGGAAGACACTGTGCAGATTCTAATTGGTTAACCATTTTCTGTCACTCACATTAATTTTCTTTCAAAAGCTTGTAATAACCTTTTCACTTAAGGCATCCATGTTATCCATATTCCCAAGTATATAAGTTTCAATCTCTCTTTTCTGAATTCCAGGTTCCATTTCTCTGGTGGTTCAATGTGGTGAAAATAATTATGTGTTTTTTTTCTTTCTTTTACACTGTGTTTCTAATAAAAATGTTCTCTGATTCAAGCTCATATTTTTCATGACCAACTATGTTTAGAAAATGACATCGAAAATTGTATTTGAAAATTTAGAAAGGAGAGTTGAGAATTCTTCTTGCTTGTGTCTCCCTCCATTAGAAACTGAACCAGAACTATGCTTGGCCCTGTAATGGGAGCATCATACCCAATCAGATATATAGAAAAAATGTTGATTGATTGCATATTCTCTTCTAAGAATTCTCTGTTCAGATCGTTGGCCCATATCTTGATTGGGTTGTTGTTGTTGTTATTATTATTACTATTATTATTATTATTATTATTATTATTATTATTATTATTTGCTTAGCTTTTTGAGTTCTTTATGTACCCTAAAGATTAGTGCTCTATCTAATATGTGAGGTATAAAAAAATTATTCTATGATGTAGGCTCTCTATTCACCTCACAGATTGTTTCTTTTACTGAGAATAAATTTTTTAGTTTGATTCCATCCCATTTATTGATTATTTGTTTTAATTTTTGTGCTATAGGTGTCTTATTAAGGAAATTGGGGCCTAATCCCACATAATGAAGATTAGAGCCTGTGTTTTATTCTCTTAGATGCAGAGTCTCTGATTTAATTCCTATGTTCTTGATATACTTTGAGTTGAGCTTTGTGCATGGTGAGAGATAGTGCTTTGTTGAAGAGGTCATATTTTTTCCAGTGCATGTTTTTGGCACAACTGTCTAATATATGATAATTGGAATTTTGTGGGTTAGTCTCTGTGTCCTCTATTCCTTACCATTCGTCTTCCAGTCTGTTTTTTTTCCAATGCCATGCTGTTTTGTTACCATTGCTCTGTAGTCTAGTTTAAGGTCTGGTATAGTGATACCACCTGCTTCACTCTTCCTGCTAAGGATTGCTTTAGCTATTCTTGGTCTCTTATTTTTCCAGATAAATTTCATGGTTGCTTTTTCTTTTTCTATGAGGAATGCCATTGGGATTTTGATCAGAACTGCAGTAAATCTTTATAGTGCTTTTGGTAGCATGGTCATTTTGATAATATTAATTTTGCCTTTTCATGATCAAGTTTGATCTTTCCTAAGGTCTTTTTATTTTTTTTCTTTAGGGTTGTGTAGTTTTTCTTGTTTAGATCTTTCACCTCTTTCATTAAGCTGCTTCTCAAGTATCTTATTTTTTTTGAGTCAATGTAAATGGGGTAGTTATTTCATTTCTTTCTCAGAAAAATTTTCACTAATATACAGAAATGACTTTGATTTATGGTTGTTGATGTTATATCCTGCTACCTTGCTAAATGCATTTACTAGTTCTAGATAGTTTCTGGTGGAGCTTTTTGAGTTTTCTAGATATATAATCATATCTGGCATTTGCAAGTAAATGGATAGCCTTGAAGAAGATAATGCTAAGTGATGCTAGCCTATTCAAAAAAAATGCCAAATGTTTTGTCTGATATAAAGAGGCAGACTCATAATGGTGTAGGGAGGGGAAGCATAAGAGAAATAAATGGATTCTAGATAGAGCAGAGAGGTGAGAAAAAAAGAAAGACAGCAGGGGATTAGCAAGTATGGTGAAATGTAATAGAGTTCATCATCAAAAGTACATGTATGAAGACACAAATTGGTATCACCGTATTTTATATACAACCAGGAGTATAAAAAAATGTGCTCTATACATGGAATAAGAATTTAAATGCTTGTGTTTTCATTTATTTAAAAAATCAATAAAAATTATGAAAAAATTTATTTATAAGTTATATACATTAAATATGTGCATGTTATATATAGAATATATACATATATGTGTTTATATATAGATGTAGGGGAAGGCACATCTCTTCTGAATTTCTTAAAAATCAATTAATTTATTAATTTGATCTAACTTGCTATTAGAGAAGAATGCATTTCACTTCATAGTATACAAATGGAGCACAAAATTTTATTTCTCTTATACAGAAAGTATAGTTACAAAACCCATGTAACTCTACTTTGTGTACAAAAGATTTCCATCTCATTCCACCATCTTACCTACCTCTATACCATCTCCCATCACCTCCCTCCCCTCTGTGTTATTAAGATTCTTCATTTCTTCCATGCTACCTCCCATTTTCCTCATTGTGGATCACCATCCACTTAGCAGAGTAAACATTATGTGTTTGGTTTAGTGGATTGGTTTACTTTCCTTAACATGATATTCTCCAACGTCGTCCATTTACTTCCCATTTCCATAATTTTATTCTTTTTTAATGCTCAATAATATTCCACTGTGTAGATAGACCATATTTTCTTTATCCATTCATCTATTGAAGGGTATATAGATTGGTTCTATAATTTACCTATTGTGAATTGTTTTGCTATGAACATTGATGTGGATATGCTACTGTATTATGCTGTTTTTAGCTCTTGTTTGTCTAAACTGAGGAGAGGGATACCTGGGTCAATGATGGTTGCTTTCCAAGTTTTCTAAGGAATCTCCTTATTCTTTTCCAGATTGGTGTCACCAATTTAGAGTCCTACCAACAGTGGAACAGTGGGCATTTTTCCTCACATCCTCATTAACATTTTTTTTTGCTTGTATTTTTCATAACTGCCATTCTGATTGGAGTAAGATTAAATTTTAGAGTAGTTTTGATTTGCAATTCTTTAATTGCTAGACACGTTGAAAATTTTTTTACTGATTAATTGATTATTTATCTTCTAAGAAGTGTGTCTCTTCAGTTCCTTAGACCATGTTATTTAATGATTGGGAAATTCGTTTTTTGGCATTAAGTATATAAGTTCCTCATATATCATGGAAATTAGGGGTTCAATCTGATGTGCATGTGGTAAAATATGCTCCCATTCTCTAGTACCACTTTTTTGCCTCATTGATTGTTTCTTTTGCTGAGAAGAAACTTTTCAATTTGAATTCATCGCATTTAGTGACACTTGTTTCTCTTTCTTGTGCTTTAGTAATATTACTAAAGAAGCAAAATTTCAAATCCCCTACCTGGGATTACAGGTGTATGACATCATGCATAGTAACACAATTCATCTTGATTTCAAGTCCACTTTCTTAAAGGGCTTTCATCCTAGAAATTAGAAGAAAATGTTATAGACAGGCCATTGGGTCTAAGGACATGTCATAAAATAAGGAATATACCATTAATCAATTTAAATAATAGACAAAATCTTTGTATCTGGGGAAAAAAACAAATACACACACACACACATATACACACACACAAACATACACAATCACACACCATACACTTTCTGGTTAAATTTCCCTGCCCTCACTCAGGGCAGTTTCATTCTAGTTTTTTATATCTCAGGAGAAATATTGGTAAAAAAAAATTATCTTTCACCTGTAGCATAAAAAGAAGTGGTCATGTCCTTCATCTTCCTGAACTCAGGGCAAGCATGAAACTCAAATACAGTGTTGTGAACTGAGATTTTCTGGAGTCTTCACATAGTTTTGAGGGTGCTTTCCAAAACTACATATATTCATTATTAATATTTTAGTCACATAATGGTAATTTTCACATAGTGGATATTTTGGAATATGCTATAAAATTCACTTTTTATATTTTTATATGAATTCTAAAAAAATAATTATCTTTTCACCTCATTTAATTTAATGTTCAATCTTTTTCCATATAAGAGAAGTTAACTGAAATTTTATAGGATTGTCACTGTATTATTTCCATTCATAAATAATATATTAACATATCTAATCTACAAATTAAATGCTTTTCTGGGTTGGCTGGATTTTACTTCTCCAAGTATACCTTGCCTTAAAATATCTGCAGCCTGAGGATCTGGATTTAAATTCCCAGAGCCTCAAAAGGAAAAAAAAAAAGTATAAACAAGACCTTTGAATTGTGACATCATTTATTTCTGGATTTGAGGTTATCTCCTGTCACTTAAAAAATCACTAGGCTCAGGTTGAGCATATATAGACATAAGCTGTGTCCAATCAGGAGCCCTTATATAAGCATTGTCCAATCCAGCAAACATTCAGTAAAGAGAAGCAAGTTTTGACCATCTGGTGTGAAGCCTGCCAGTGTGGGTATCCATTTCTAGGCTCCCTCATTTATGTTCAGTGACCCTGATATTTTCTCCTGTATTGGGACTTCGTGATTTATAGGGAGAACTCTTGTTTCCTAAAAATATAGTAAATGATGAGTGTGCAGAGAAATCCTGAGACTGGATGGTGAGTGTGGTTGAAACTGGCTGCACTTACTCTGATGGGAACTGGCAATGATTGGCTAGAATCCCTCATTTAATCTTTAGTTTCTGCAGTCTTGTGTCTTCTTCTGAGAAAGGTCAGTCATTAATCTCCACTGGCCAGTCAACTGGAGCATATATTAATAAGTCCTATATTATCCTATAGAATATCTTCAGCCCCTACCTTAAGTTCTATCTGAGAACATTTGTGGCAACATTTCAGAATCTTCTCAGATTTTGTTGTGGATTCTGGAGTGGGGATATCATCAGAATCACAACTTCATGTGTATATTTCCTCCAGGAGGGGGGTGAGATACTCTATAGTTATCTCAGTTTTTCTTTCCTCCTGAATTCATTCTCCTTCTTTTTGGAGATTATGGTATTGTGGATTGAGCCAGAGGTACTGTACCACTTAACTACATACCTGGTACTTTTTTATTTCTTTTTATCTTCAGACAGTAGCTGGGTGTGATTTTAAATTTGTGCCCCAGTGTTGTGAGTTGTATTTATATATAAAATTTTAGCTCCTGGTTCAATGACCACTTCCCCCTTTCCCAGTATTATCAGTTACTTTTTTGCAGTATTATCAGTTACTTTACCCATATTATATTTCAAATGAACATGGTATTTTCAATTGGTATACCAAAACTGGATGAGACTTTTAAAGTCTGGGTACAATTATACAATGATACATGCATATTAATTCCAGAGACTCAAGTGGCTAAGCCAGTAAGATTGCAATTTCAAGGTAAACATCAGTAACTTAGGTAGACCAATGAGAAAAACTTGACTCAAAATTTTAAAACATGGCCAGGTATGTAGCCCAGAATTAACATGCTCCTGTTTCAAATCTCCAGTACCATAGAAAAAAAAATCAAAAGCAAAATTTTTTGTTGTTGCTTATGAACATTTTACATGATTGAAAAGTAAAGAAGAATCCCTTGATCTTGGCAAAATCAAGTGTTTCTATTCTTCCTTTGTGTCTCTAAGGGCAGACCACGTGTCAGAGTGTTTTTATGTTCAGATTTTCTTTTGTGGAAAGCATATGAGAGCATTCTCATTTCCTACTCTAGTATTTTCCTGGAACTGTGTGTCAGAACTATGTAATATGAGGATCCCAAAGCTGCCACATCTAATGCCTCTCATAAGTCCAGACCATTACTTGGGGCTTTTCTTGTTTAAGAGCAGTATAAATGTAGATCGTTTAGTTTGTCAAAGAAGTAACTGAGAAAACTCTCAACTTCCATTTTTTTTAAATGTCTTCACTAATTTTATAGTCTAGCACAGTGTTTCTTTCTTTCATATACATATAATTGGAGTACCACTTAACTATTCCACTATTTCAGAGTAGCCATTCTAACAGCTGTGCTCAAGCTGCAGAAGATCTTATAGTTGGCTGGTGCACTAAAATTTTGATGCAAGCTTTTTAGATTACAGGGTGCCTTATGAACACTGGAAAAAAATTGATGTACACCTATTTTAGAAATAAAGAGAGATCTGTGATTCTAACAATATTTCTTCACTATTATTAGAGATTTTAGCTCATTACAATGTTTGCACACCAATGTGAAACAACTCCATTTTGATCTAGGAAGATTTGCACCTGCACAGTTGCCAGTGCTTTCAATGCTTTGGAGTTTCAGATGTAGTCCATTGAATAAAAAAAGTTAATATCAGGACAAATTACTTACAGAAACAATTGATTAGGTCTGGTGTTATTTATTACTGAAGCGAGCTGGGCAAGAGACCTCAGGAAGTGCTAAACTGCCACTTTGGATTTCAGTGATGGTCTGTATTTCCCTGTTAATTTTTTGGTAATGTCTAGATAAAAGTTCAACTGTTAGCAACAGCTCTTTGCATTTTTAGAGAATGTTGGCAAACCCTCTAAGGGATTAAATGTTCCCTTAAGATTTAACACCTCTTTCACTCTGGTATAATGAAAAGAAAAAACTCATGGATCCAGCATGGCCTTAGAAAACCACTTATTTTTTCCCCCTGGAGTTTATACACATCTTATTCTTTCTTCTGTGTGTACAGATAAATTAGCATTTAAACCTGGAATCTAAAAAGCTTGCCTCAGAATTTTAGTACACAAGCCAACTATAAGATCTTCTGCACCTTGAGCACAGCTGTTAGAATGGCTACTCTCAAAAAGTGGAATTGTAAGTAGTACTCCAATTGTGGATATGGAAGAAAGAAACACTGTGCTATACTATAGGAAATTTAGAGTTAAATATGCTGTATTTCAAACCCAAATCAGTCTTCCTTTATTCATATTAACACTGGATTTGGGAATTTTGTTTCAGTAATATGGCATATTGCTCAAATCAGGATAGTGCTCAAGTGAGCTCTACTTATCTCTTGGTAGGTTTTTTTTTTTTTTTAATTTTCCCATGTGTGTGCCACTAATTCCTTTACAGTTTTAAGAAGGACTCAAAACAGGAGTATATATTTTTTTTGGTGTGTCCGTAAATGGAGGGAGACTTGTATTCTGCTTTCATTGTTTTTAATTAACTTTCTTTATATCTGCTGTTTGGTGGATTCCTGTGTATAATTCCAGTGTCACACACATTCTGCGCACAAGTCCCTACTTGTGAAGTGTGCCTCTTGTTCTAACATCTACCTTGATGTTGGATTGTAGCATTCATTCACATTACATACTTTTTTTGATATATTTGGATTTATATACTTATAAGACTTAACAATAAAAATGATATTTGCATACATATGAATTGCCCTATGTAGTTTTCGATTTTGTTATTTTTTTATCTTAATATTACTACACTATTGTAATATTATAACATGTATTAGTGTTAGATAATGATCACTAGTACATTTGTTCTTATAAATGATGGAGTTCTTGGCTAGTTATATATATATATATATATATATATATATATATATATATATATATATATATATATATATATATATAAATTTCCAGGAAAATTTTAGAAGTATTTGTTGTGATTTCTTCTTTAATAAAAAGTAAAGCATGGTAAAATTTTGAATAGTTATTATTATAGGTTAAATAGGGAAAAAATCATCATTTTTATAAAAGTTTTCTTTTTAAATATGTTGAATATTTGAGTCTTTTATGTGCTTTTCTGTATTTTTATTTTCTCAAATACTACATATTCCTTTTATAAATATACTTGCATATGAAATGCAATATTCATGTGACATCAGCCTAAAATATACATGATATTTTATAGTATTTGTCAAACTGAATATAATACATCAACAAAAAATTTAGCTTGTAGAATTTACTGTTTATAGAATTTAATAATTAATTCTTCCTCTTTAACCATGCCCCTCTTTTTCAACTTTGGAGGAATATGGCTGTATTCTCATATGTACAGTTGCTGTAATTTTAGTCTCTGTTTCTTGTGTAGGTGTATCATATACATTTGATTACAACACAGTTTCTACAAATGGATAATAAAAGCTTAAATTATTATTTTACTCTTTTGTGAATGCATTTATTCCACATATTCATCAATACTATTTAATTCATCTATATGATGTGATCTTATTCAATGTTACCTAATTTCTAAAGATTTTGAATTTTAATGATTATTGAACACTTAGATATATCATTTTTAAAGTGGCTCTTCAAGAATTTATTCTGCTTTTCTTTTGCAATGTTTTATTTTTTTCTTTCTTCTTATAAGTGTTTGATTATATGTGAGGAAATTAGTTTTGTTTTTTTTTTACCTTGTCACTTTTGTACCTTTTAATATAATCATTTGATGAGTAGATTTTTTTTCTTAATATTTTGTAATTCATAAGTTTAAACATATTATATTGTATAACTTTGAAATCAAAAAACTATTTTTTTTTGTCTTTTGTGATATTAATGATTCAACCAATGTGTCCTATTGCTATATCCTCAGCTCTCTTTTAAATTATATTTCCAGATGGGGTTTGCTCAATTTCTTCAGTTGGCCTTAAATTTTGAATTTCATGCCTTAGACTCCAAAATAGAAGATGTTTCAGGTGTGCAACACCATATGCACCCCATCTTTGTATGTAAACTTTGAGCTTGATACTTTCTTATGTATTTTAGTATTATTTATTAGTAACTTATATTCAGCATTAATTGTGTCAAAATAAATTGTCATATTTTATGAGTGAAGGGATACAATAGCATTTTACTATCACACTGTTTTCCCAAAGTCCTAGCATCTTTCTTTGGAATGAATGCCATTTTTTCTCTTCCCTGCATTGCAAGCTTCATTATGTATCACTACCTAAATAACAAGAGACTTATTACAGGTTTTGTTGTTGTTGTTGTTTTCTGTATATCCACCATTTATTCAATTATGAGGTCTACCCTGATTGATTTAACTTCATAATATCAATCATGTGGCATCATGGTACTTTGGTCAGCAGTAGACTTTGTGTACAACAGTGGATATAGCAAATATCTCAGCCATGTAGTAGTCTATACCATATAGATTCTTGTCATTACACTCAGAGAATTGAAAAATTGCAGAATATTCTTAGGATAATTTTTCCACAGTGTATTTCATCAAGTGAGAAATCATTATATATGCATATATTTGCAATTATGTATTGTATAATTGACATAATTTTTTTTTGTTGAATTTTCAAATTTTCTAGTGCTTTTTTAATTGTACCTGCTTTTTTTGAAAATTTGTACTTAAGATTGAACCCAGGGGTGCTTAACCATGAAGCCATATCCTCAGTCTTTTTTTATATATATATTTAATTTAGAGACAGAGTCTTCCTGAGTTGCTAAGTGCCTCACTAAGTTGCTGAATACATTATATATAAGACAATATTATATATAATAATCTCTTAGAATTTATGATCCTTTTTTCTTATCCTCCTCAGTAACTGAAACTACAGTTGTGATCACTAGACCTGGCCATTTGCTTTTTAAAAGCACCAACATTGATATTGGTAACTCTCTCTGTGTTATGTTCATCATCAACAGCTTCTAATTTTGCTCTTTTGCTTAAGATTTCCTTTACTTTTAGTTTATAAAATTTACTTTTCATTGGGATGGATGACTTGATAATAAATTCTTAGTCATGCTATATTTAGTAAATAACAAAGTTTTATTTGTCAATGAAAAAAATCACCATATCACATGAATTAAAAAAAATAAAAATCAATTTATTATATTTGATTGTCATTTTTGACTCCAACCAAGTATTATGGCCATACACTATGCCAGGTTTTAATAGTCTTTTAAAATATTCTTATGGAAAATTTTATAGACATATATGTGTATATTTCTTAGTAAACTTTTTTGTTCATATTTCTTTTTAAGAGTCCATAGCCTCTTTACCCTTGTTGAATATTTGTGGTATTATCACTCAAAATCTACTAGTTATTTTCATGTCTCTATGCAATGGTAGACAAAAACCAGTTTTTGCACACTCTTTGAAAAAGCCACAAATACTTGCATGTTTTACATTTCTCTTGTTCTACTGAGAGTAAAGGTAGCTGGTAGATATTTCCTAAATACACAATGTTATCTTGTGGAGGACAAAAGGCTGTGGATGAAAAAAATAACATACTTTCCTTCTATTTACTATATTACTCTTCTTAATCATGTACTCCTCTTGAATACTGTGGTCTCTAGGAGAATTTGGGTAATATTCTCAAGGTAATTGTGTCTGTACAATTTTGCTGTACTGATATATTTTTGGATTTATGAGGACTTTGTACTTACTAATCTGTTACACTCCAGATGTACTTATTTTACCATAATTTCATGTTATGTATGAAAAATATATTTATCACAGTCTAGTAACTATTTTTTTTTAATTTTTGTTTATTTCAGCCATGACTCATCATGATACCCAAGAATATTCACCCCAAAAGTGCATACAACATATATTTCAAAAAGTGATAAGTGGAAAATATAGAAGTTGTGATTTTGACTATTTACAACAAAAGAAAATGTGAAAAACTACAAGTGAGAGTGAACACCAGAAATCATATAAAAAAAAATTCAGATCTTGTTAACCACCAGAGAATTTTAACTGGAGAGAAGCCCTACAAAAATTAACAATGTGGCAAAGCTTTTAATAATAAAAAAAGGTCTTATTTACCACAGAAGAACCCACATTGGAGACATGCCCTTCCAATGCACAGAATGTGATAAGGTTTTTAAAGAAAAATCAATCTTCATTAAGCAAAGCAGAACTCACACTGAAAAAAGTCCTACAAATGTGAAGAATATGGTAAAGTTTTTAGTCAAAAATTCAACCTTATTTACCAAAAAGAAATTCACACTGAAGAAGAGCCAAACAAATGTAAAGAATGTGGCAAAGCTTTTAGTAAAAAAAACAGGCCATATTTTCCACAGAGAAACTCACACTGGAGAGAAGTCCTACAAATGTAATGATTGTAGCAAAGCTTTCAGTCAAAAATCAAAGCTTATTTGGCACAGCAGAAATCACACTGGAGAGAAGCCCTACAAATTTAAAGATTGTAGCAAAGCTTTTAGTCAAAAATCACACCTTATTTGCCACAGCAAAATTCACACTGGAGAGAAGCCTTACAAATGTAAAGATTGTGACAAAGCTTTCAGTCTAAAATCAATGCTTATTCGCCATAGCAGAATTCACACTGGAGAGAAGACCTACAAATGTAAAGATGTGGCAAAGCTTTCAGTCAAAAATCAACCCTTATTTGCCACAGCAAAAATCACACTTGAGAGAAGCCGTTCAAATACAAAGAATGTGGCAAAGCTTATAGTAAAAAATTGAACCTTATTCACCACAGGAGAACTCACACTGGAGAGAAGACCTACAAATGTAAAGATTGTGGCAAAGCTTTCAGTAAAAAAACAAAACAAAACAAAACAAAACAAAACAAAAAAACAAATCTTATTAGGCATAGCAGAACTCACACTGTAGAGAAGCCGTAAAAATGTAAAGATTGTGACAAAGCTTTCAGTCATAAATCAACACTTATTTTCCACAGCAGAACTCACACTGGAGAGAAGACCTACAAATGTAAAGATTGTGGCAAAGCTTTCAGTAAAAAAAAAAAAAACAAAAAAAAAAAACAACAAATCTTATTAGGCATAGCAGGACTCACACTGGAGAGAAGCCATAGAAATGTAAAGATTGTGACAAAGCTTTCAGTCAAAACTCAAACCTTATTTTCCACAGAAAAACTCACACTGGAGAGAAGCCCTACAAATGTAAAGAATGTGGCAAAGCTTTCAGTCGAAAATCACAACTTATTTGCCACAGCAAAACTCACACTTGAGAGAAGCCTCAAAAATGCAAAGTATGTGACAAAGTTTTTACTCAAATATCAACCCTTATTTCCCACAGCAGAATTCACACTCTGGAGAAGCCCTACAAATGTAGGGAATGTGGCAAAGCTTTTAGCAATAAAACAGCCCTTATTCACCACAGAAAAACTCACACTGGAGAATAACCCTACAAATATAAATAATGTGGCAAAACTTTTAATAAAAAATAAAGCTTTATACACCCTGATGAACATGAAATGTGAATAAAGTGATAATATTTTGAAGAAAAACTAAACCTTATTAACAACAGAATTTATACAGAAAAGAACCCCTACAAATGGAAACAATGCAGCAAATCTTTTAATAAGAAATCAATTCTTTTTCACCACTAGGCTATTTATTCTGGAAAGAAGACATAAATGTAGAGAATGTAGAAACATTTTAAATTATATATCATACATTAGTAGACATCAGAGAAAACACACTGGAGAAAAGCTCTACAAATGAGACCATTGAACCATTCTTCTGAGAAGGGGTCAACATTCAATCCTCACCACAATAACCACAGCAGAGAGAAAGTTTTGAAATGTGAAAATTGACAATGTATCAAAAATTTATTAACCAATACACAGCACCTGTGGATACATACTGGTTAGAGAGAATACAAATGGGAAAAAAACCAAAAACTGTTTCATAGTCAGATATTTCTCAAACACTACTGATTTTTGGAGAAATGATTGTGCTCAGAAACACTAAATCATTATATAATATTTCCAAAAATTATTCAAATTTTAAGTTTATTGAACATGTGAAAACTTGTACTAGTAGTGAACACTGAAAAAAAAGTTTGCCTTATATTACAATGAAACATTAATAATAAACACCTTGACAAATGTGAGAGTATAGAAAAGTCATTATCTATACATTACATCTTGATGTATATGAGGATCAATAAAAGACAGAATTCATTTAAATATGGAAAATAAGTAGTTGTCTTTAACTTTTTCTTAAATTTATTAAGCATGATCAAGTCATTTGTTAGAAATATCAGTTATAAATATCTTACATGTATAGTGCAGAAACCTCATCTTTGAAAGCAAATAATTTTTTTCTAAATCAAAAATTACTATTTTCACTTTTGAATACTGCAGAAAAGAATTATACAAAATCTATTTTTTTATGTTTAACACTGAATTGTAATATTTTAAACTTTTTTTTTCAGTTTAAACTTAGGGATTTTTAAACACTCAGCCACAATCGTAAGCCCTCTCCCCACTTTTTCAAATTTTGAGACTGTCTTGCTAAATTTTTTGAAACCACATTAAGTTGCTGAAGCTGAATTTAAACTTCTAAAACTTCTTAGCTTTCCAGTTTGCTTGGACTACAAGCATGGACCATAATGCCCAGCTTATAGTGCATTTTTTTAATCTTATGTATTCCATATATCCTTATAACTGAGTATTTCTTTATATGTTAACACTCATGTATTTCATCCTGCTGTTAAATGACAGTCTTCACAGTATTCCACTTGACTAAATGTTATATGTAACAGCAAAATATACTATTGAGTAAATAATACTCTAGCATCTCTTAATACTTATACACATTTTAATGAAACTTAATGTGGAATATAATTTCATAAGTCAGAACATTATAAATTTTTTTCTGTTTGTGTTTATGGTGAGATTAAGAGTTATAAGAAGAAAATAGTTATAAGATAATAAGCTCCAGATTTTCATATCTGGAATTACAAATTTTAACATTTTAACTTTTTAACATTTTAAAATTTCCTAATGTTTTGAATGGACTGAATCAACACAAACTTAAAGAAAGCTCTTGTAGGAGAGAAGAGCTTTATATTTCTTGTGTGTGCATAATGGCCTTCTAGACTTCAGCCTTTTTGGAAACATTTCATTTTTATGTGAATGAGGTCAGTGATCAGTGTTTTCATTTACATTAGTAAATTCTGACATCACTGTTGTTCTATAAGTAGTGTTATTTCAGGGCAGGAACCAGAGAAATGGATCTAGAGTCAAAGTTGAGTGAGGCCTTATACTTATGACAAAATCATCAATGAGCTATGTTTCATAGTCTTATTTTCTCTGGATAAAGTAGTAAGAGGCAAACTGAGAAGGTTGTATGTAAAGATTAAATTATTTATCATAAAATGTTGATAAGCCAGCTACAATAGGGCAAAGGCTACTTCTACATGGGATCCATACAAAAATAATATTGAATATCATTCACACTTTTATTAATATTATAAATAATTCATGAAGAACTTAGTTTATAACAATACATGGCTAAGAACAAGGTTTGGCGACATTGTACAATCTCCAATATAGACATATTTATAACAATTTAATTATACATGAAACTACACTAAATGACAAGAAAAATCAATTGGATAAGCACAAAACAATATACAAATAAAAACTTTTAAAAATTTAAGCAATAGTGGATGACGTGTGGCTTCCAAATGCTAGGGGGAAAATGGACATATAATCAGAGGTAATTAAAGAAAGATAAGTTACCCACTTTGAGCTAGAGCAGCATTTGAAAGAAAAAGAGTCACAAAGTTAGCACAGATTATTCACTTCCATTTGTATACTTTTTAATATATTCCAAAAGATTTCTCCATGTTTTATTTCAGTCAAATTGGCAAACAATACAGAAAGTTAAAAAAGACAAGTATTGCTTCTCTGGTTTTAAAAGCAAGAAAAAAACATAGAGGTATTTTTTGAGCTAGAAAAAGTTTCTAGTTAGAAGTATAAAATAGAAATGAGATATCCAGAGTCTCAGTATAATGAATTTCAGCCATCCCTGACTGCACAAGACATTTTTGCTTCACAAATAAATACTACACTTATGTACAGCTTAAAGAACATTGCTGATTTTAGTCAGTCTTTTTCATTAATAACAATGATTCACCTTTCAAAAGTTTCCAGCCACAAAAATACACAATTTCAGAAATCTTCCGGTTCATCCTCCATATACTCTGCCACAATATTCACCAGGACAAGATAATACGAATCTTTTGCAGCCCCATAAAGCATTCTCTTCTATTAATTTTAAGGCCAAACATATACTGCAGAGAAATGTATGATACATGGAACAACATAGTTTTACATGGAACAACATAGTTTTACTTAGTAATAAGTATTTTTTTTCATGAAAAATATTTTCCAACTGCTTTGTCTTGGGATTGCATTAGAAAAATATGAGGTAATTATACGGTGTATCATAAGGCTTAAAATTACCTTAAAATACCAAAGAGTATTTTATGTTTATTTTTAAATATACTTTTTCTATTTCAAACATTCAAATCAAATTCCACAGCAATGAATGATTCAAAAAACACTAGAAAAAAAACCTGCAGTTTGGTCTTATCATGACCTTTCAATACCTGCTGTAGATTGCCTGTTGGTTCCACTTTTGGGTGAAGTGGAGGATACAATGTCCTGCGTTATTTTTTTGGGGAAGCCATTATACTTGAAACAATTGAACCCCAAATAAAAATATGTTTACATTCTAATTATAACAGTTGTTTACTTATCTAGCATAAAACAAATCCACATTCTTCTGGGTGAATATCTTGAGCCCAAACATATGTAACCTGGGAGCTAAAAGAATTATGACATAAATGAAGAAGTCTATTTTGCATAAGGCAAATTGTACTTTTTTGTATTTGATTTTTTCTGCTTTTGAAGATGTACATTTCTCTTCCTACAATTGTATAATGATTGATTGTGACTTGTGTGAATATATGAGGCTTAAAATGCAGCTATGTGAACGTCTAGAGCATTCGGGTTCCTGGGTAAGGGTCGCGAAATAACCAGGACACAGGGGATGCAGAGCAAAGGCAGCAATTACAACTGCATAGTGAGGTTTATCTGCAAGTTCCTTTTATATTCTTCTTCTAAAAAAACAAGCAATTCTTCAATAACTCTTTACCCACATTGCCCAAATAACATGCCTCACTGGATACACAGAGCTAAATTCAGATTGTTTCTGTTTATTTGATAAGTACCCTCTTAAAGTTCTTTGTAGACATTATCTAATCCCCTGATGATGCATTTGTTTCTTTATAATGTACTGTTCACAGGACAAGTATGCAGGAAGCTTCTTCCTCTTGGCCAAAACATGCAGAACCTGTGACTTGTGATAAGGGGAAGAGAACTTTTCCTCCTCCTAACTGAGGTTTGCCTCAGCTGACCTAAATCACAACCACAGCTCTTGCAAAATGTCAGGCCTGAGGGAGCTAAACTCTGCACACTCAAACCCCAACAATTCCTTCCTTTTTCTTTTGTTTTTCTACAACAATTTTCCACAAAATTAATATAGAGTTTTGAGATGGTTTTATGCACATGCAATATATAATTACAAAAAGGATAATAACTAAGCATAACACTATTCCCACTCCTCCAGCCGTATGGGTAAGACTTTGAGCAATTCCTGTGGGATCTAATCCCTCTAACTGTTTTAAAAACAATTCAGCTATTTGTGCAGCATCATCATGTTGAAACCCTTTTCCAAAAATTTCAAATATACCCTTTTGTAAAGAATCAATCATTAATTGAGCTATTTCATTACCATCAAGATAATTTTGTATAGTACTCCATTCGTGTAAGCTTTGATTATATTGTACATTAGTTATACAAAAAGAAGTTGAATTCCAGTCACATTTTAATCTAATTTCTTGTTCTAAGGTGAGTATCTTTTTTTCCTAACCAATTAACTGTCTGTTTTAAAATATCTATTTGAGTTTGAAGTCTAGAATCAATTTGAGCCTGGGATAGCCATAACTCATGCGGATCTTTATGCCATTCCTCAACAAAATGTTTTGTTTGTAAAGAAGTATGTAAAGCTATCTCTGAAACAATAGCAACTGTAGCCACTGCAATAAGACTTAGAATTACAGCAACAACAACTCCCACAAACCGTTTAGTACGTTTTAACAATTGTCTAAAAAATTCCAGAACCAAAGTATTTACAGGATCTTGGGGCCATGGTCTTTGTAAGTTCACAGGAAGCCAAATGTGAGGGCGCTGTTGTAACAGCACAATTGAATAACCAGAAGGAATAGAAACAGATGTATTAATACAGGTATACAATTTACAATTAAAGCATAAAATTTCCTCATCAAAAGTAACATTTCCAATTAAGAACAGGTATGGCATGGGCGCACATGTGGTTATACTATATTCTTTAAATACAGTAAAATTATAAGAAGCAGCAGATTGACTAGTCCCAGAGAAAGAGCCATTAGACAAAATTACAGGTTTAGTTGCAGCAGCAATTTTCCATAAATGCATTTGTAAATGATGAGGGTACTGCACTGAAGCCAAGCGTGGGTCAGCAATTCCGCCATCACCCCAGGCAATCAATTTGTCGTTCCGAATGGTTTCATTCCATCTCTCTTTTGGCTGGATTCTGTATGTAAAAGATAAATCACAAGCAGTAATATTCCATTCTGAACAATTTTTTAAGAACATCCCATAAGGACCCCACATGATAATATTCTGAAATATCTTCCCAAATTTGCCTAAACATTCCTGCCATATGAAAGGGGAGTATCTTAAGTCCTGATAAGTAAAATCGGGGCACTCGGGGAACATAGGGTATTTTTGTTCAGTTATATTATCCTAGGTCATATTGACGGACCATGCAGAAAACCGTTGTAAACGGGTTCGAGAACCATTACTCCAATTTCCAACTAGGATCCAATGTTGCCAATCTAATTGTAAGCAAGGAGGAACACCCAAGCATATAGGTTTACTGTTATTATTCTTATGAGTGAAATTAAATGGTATTCCATCATTAATATTCATATATGTTAAATTGTTCCAAGGGGGAGATAAAAGAGCAGGAGAAGTATATAAGGTAATATTCATGTCACCCCAAGTAACAGGTTCCAGCAAAGGTGGATTGGGAATATAGGCCCAATAGTGAGTATTATTATTTTGTACCTCAGAAGCAGAAGACACTGTCAATAATGCACACATGGCCAGAAATAAATTTTCTGGGGTGCCAATCTTCCCTGTTCGTTGCAGCACCTTTTGCCCTTCCCCACTCAGCTTTTTAATTTGACCCCACGTAGGCAAGGGAGAGAAATTAGGACGTCGACGACGTCGGGCCCCAAGATGAAGACGCGCCATTGCTGCCACCAGAACATCAAGCTCAGGATCTTGATTCCTCGGCTGGGGTAGTAGATAGGGTGCCCCCCTTGTGACGGGTCTGGATCCACCGCCCTGGGAGCCACTGCCGGTGTCCATTTTCTGTTGAAACATAAACATAACCCTTTCCTCTATAAAGTAAAATCCCTGGCTGCCATTCAGCATCTGCCTCAATTTTTATCCAAATTGGTTCATGAACTATTTCTAAGGTTTTTTGCTCAAAATGTCATTCTGCCCTTGTCATTATTTCTCCTTGTGGAAGATTAAGGAAATTTAAAATAAATAAGGCTTGGTGTAACAATGCTTTAGGTTGATTTTGTAAATGTCTAAACAAGTGCATATTTAAATCTGTCATTTTCCTCCTTTTTAATTTTTTAATTTGTGTTCTAAGCGTAGCATGTACACGTTCTACTAAAGCTTGTCCTTGTGGAATATATTCTATCCAAGTTAGATGAATAATATCATACAATTCACAAAAGTCTTTAAATTTTTACTAGTATAAGCCAGACCATTATCAGTTTTAATCATAGCGGGAACTCCCATAACAGCAAAAGTTTCCAATAGATGTTGAACAACATGGCGTGTGGTTTCTCCAATTTGAGCGGTAGCCCACAAAAATTTAGAATATGTATCAATAGTAACATGAACATAAGAATAACGTCCAAACAAGGGAACATGTGTAACATCCATTTGCCATAATTCATTATGTTGAATCCCTCTAGGATTTATTCCGGAAGGTACAATCCTAAGATGTAAAGGTCGACAAACTGGGCAATTTTTAATAATTTGTTTTACTTGTTTACATGGAATTCTATATTTAATATTTAAATGTCCGGCATTAGAATGAAACAGATTATGTTCTTCTTGAGGAGTTTTGAACATCACTAATTTGTCTACCTGAGCATTACCATATGTCAAAAATCCTGGTAATTTAGAGTGTGATCTAATATGATCTATAAATATGTGAGCATTATGAGCTTCTAAAAGTTTTTGTAAGGTAAGAAAAAGATTTTGTAGAGCAGGTTTATTAGAATAGGCTACTGCAGTAAATATATTTTTAACTACTCCCATCGTGTATGCAGAGTCAGTAAGAATGTTAATGTCTTGATTATCAAAATCATTTAAAACTTGAATGACTGCAAATAATTCATTTTGTTGGACAGATTGATAGTTTGTTATTTGAACCCAATATTGATTCTCTGTCCAATAAGCACTTTTAGTTTTTGATCCATCAGTAAACACAGTAACAACATTGTCTAAAGGATATTCACTAATAATATTATTAATTACAAATCGTTGACGTTTTAGCATGTCCCATAGTTTGCCCTTGGGGAAATAGTAGGAAATACCTCCAGTATATTCAGCCAACGCTCTTTGTAGCATTTCAGTCATTTGTACCAAGTAAGTCCATTGGTCTTTAGGTAATGGGGTAATTAGGTAAGAAATGTCATTGCCCGTCAAGGTTATACTTCTCTGTCTTCCTTGTTCAATTAATAATGTGATCTGGCCAGCATATGGCATAATATTTTTGGAGAATCTATGTTTTGTATAAATCCATTCTAAAGGAAGCTCATGCTGTCCCAGAACTGCAGTAGGATTTTGAAATGTATTTAAGATATAAAGAGAAATAGGGGCTTGTAAATCTATTCTCTGAAGGAATGCATTTTTAATGCGGTGTTCTACAAAGGTCAATTCATCAGAGGCTTCTTTAGTAATTATATGAGAGCTATTAAGTGCAGGATCTCCTTGTAACAATGAAAACAGATGACTTAATTGATAAGTAGGTATCCCCAAAAAAGGTGGTAACCAATTAATATCCCCTAATAATTTTTGAAAATCATTAAGTGTTTTTAAATTATCTCTCCTGATTGATAATTTTTGAGGAATTATCTTTTGTCTAGTAACTGTGTATCCCAAGTAATTAATGACATCCTCCTTCTGTATCTTTTCAGGGGCAATTATTAACCCATAATGTTGAAAATAAATTAGCAATTTTTTTAATAGGTCATCAAGTTCCTGTTTATCAGGTCCTGAAAAGAGAATATCATCCATATAATGAAAAATATATAACTGAGGCCAATTTTTACGGATAGGTTTAAATGCTGCATCGACATAAATTGGACACATAGTAGGGGAATTCATCATTCCTTGGGGTAATACTTTCCATTGATACCGAAGATGAGGTCCTTTATGATTAATTTGCAGTAAAGAAAAAGCAAAATGCTTACTATCAACAGGATGAACAGGAATGGTAAAGAAACAATCCTGTAAATCAATAACTACAGTATGCCAATCTTTTGGTAACATAGAGGGAGAGGGGATTCCAGGTTGTAAAGCCCCCATGGGGTACATGGAATTATTCACTTCCCTTAAATCAGTTAATAATCTCCATTTACCAGACTTCTTTTTTATGACAAATATAGGTGAGTTCCATGGGGATGTAGAGAATTCGATATGGCCTTGTTGCAATTGTTTCTTGACCAACAGGTGAGCAGCATCTAACTTTTGTTTTGTTAAGGGCCATTGTTCAATCCATAAAGGGTCCTCAGATTTCCACATAATTTTCAGTGGCTCCATCTAGAATTAGTTAAAATAGAATATAAGCTCCCCATTGTTCTAAAATATCCCTTCCGATTATATTAAGAGGAACTTCTAAAATGTAGGGTTTTAATACAGCTATTTGTCCGTTCTCTGATTGATTAGTTATATGGCTTAAAGCTTGGCCAATACTTTGGACGGGAGCCGAGCTAACTCCCTTAATCTGACAGGGTATAATTTGATACTGAAGATTAGACGGCCAATCTTGAGTTTTTATTATAGTAATATCAGAGTCTGTATCAATTAAAGCACTAATCATTTTAGTCCCTAGCTTTACTTTTATAAGGGGTTGCATTTTAGTAATTTGTGTGGCCCAAAAAACACTTTGTGTGTCAGTACTGCCAAATCCACCCTGCCTCTGATTAGAGGAATCCCCTATAGGGAGGTAAGGTAATAAGAGAAGTTGGGCAATTCTTTCTCCTTTGGAAAAATGAACATCAGCAAGAGAAGACATTAAAATCTTCATAGTCTGCATCGATAATGCCTAAATGGACAGTAATACCTTTAGCATTAAGGCTGCAGAGTCCTGTGAGCAAAGCGAAAGTCCCTGGAGGTAGTGGCCCAAATATTCCTGTAGGTATTCTTTTAGGCATAGCACCACCCTGGAGATCAAAAATCACTTAAGGCTGGGATATCCACGGTGGCACTATGTTGGGTTGTGGGTTGTAGAGAAAAGATTGTGGGTTGCCCCCGTTTATTTGTCCAGGGCCTGGGGTCCGACCCGATGGGCCGTTTCCCTGAACTGCAAGAGTGGCTGCATCTTTCGTTCTACATTCTCGAGCCCAATGTTTACCTTTTTTGCATTTAGGACATATTCCAGGTCCCCTAGTTTCCTTATCATTCTTTCGTTTACAATTTTTCCTCAGATGTCCAGTCTGGCCGCACCCAAAACACTTCATGTTAGCCAAAATTTGATTTGTATTCTGCAAAGCATGGCATGTAGAGGCCATGGTTTCAACAAATAATTGCGTCTTTCTCGATTCTGATGTTATATCGTTGCACACCTTTAAGTATGTATGAATATCTCCTGTATCTTTAATCGGTAAAATGGCTCATTTACAATCTTCATTAGCATTTTCATAAGCCAGCAAATGTTGTAATTGTTGCCTGGCAGCCTTTCCTACCACAGTTAGTTCAATTGTCAATTTTAATCTAGACAAAAATTCTACATAAGGTTCATTGAGTTTTTGTGAAACTTTTGTCCATGAGCCATAATGTTCTTTAGTAGGTCTAATTTTATCCCAAGCTTCTAAAGCTATTTCCTTCAATTTCTCATGAATCTCAGGAGGAATATTAATTTGATGTTGAATGTCATCATACATACCAGTGCCAGATAACATAGGGTATCCTATCGCACGAATAACAGGGTTTTGACTGTTACAATTTTCTCTAGCCTTAGTGGCACATCCTTCAAAAAACCACATGTGCCATTGAAGATATTCAGGTTCCCGTAGAAGAGCACGGCCCGCAATCTTCCAATCCTCAGGAGCAAAATTATTGTAATGAGTAGCCAAAGCATTAAGCAATTCTTTTACATAATGGGATTGAGGTCCGTACATTGTCACTGCCTTTTTTAATCTGCCAATATGATCAATATCAATCCCCTCATACCAAGGTGGCTGTTCCATTCCATTAGCTGGATCAGGCCTGATTATAGGAAAAGCAAAGAAGGGAGTTTAGTCCTCATCGTCAGAAGGTTCTGAGTCCATTTCCTGGACAGCCTTTAAAGAAGCTGCCAAAAAAGGGTTGGTGGCCAGAGAGGCAGAGGGCCTGGTTCCCGATAAAGGCCTAGGGTCCATTTTAGCTTCTAATTTATTAAGACGTCACAGAACCTACTCCATAACAAGCTTGAATTTCTCTGAAACTGAGCGATCATCAATCATTGTTTTTACTTTTGTTTTCTTTTCCTTATTATTACCCATTAAATCAGCAGAATTTTGTGAAGAATTATGAGTCAATTGTTGCGTATCTTTTACTACCACTTTTTTTTCACTAGTATCCAGAGGGAGATCTAGAATAGAGGGAACTAGCTCCTTTTGTAAATTGCCAATCAACCTTTCTTCCTCCATAGCTTTAAACATTGTATATAAAATAGACCAGATAGACCAAAACCGAACTGGAATTTTTTCGCCTTGCCTCATGGCCTTTTCAACATTGTGGCAGACCCATTTCCAATTATCCACATCCATAGATCCTTCCTCTGGGAACCAGGGATTCCATTCCCTGACCACCTTAAGACACATCTCTATATCAGAATGGGAAATGTTAATACCATAGACGTCAAGTGAATGCCTAAGAATACGTAAAAAAGGAGAAGATGAAGATTGTCCCATCACCCTGTAATATAAAGAAAAAGAACTTACCCTTCCTGTCAATCCAGCAGGGTCCCTGTTTCGGGCGCCAATTTTGAACGTCTAGAGCGTTCGGGTCCCTGGGTAAGTGTCACGAAATAACCAGGACACAGGGGATGCAGAGCAAAGGCAGCAATTGCAACTGCATGCTGAGGTTTATTTGCAAGTTCCTTTTATATTCTTCTTCTAACAAAGCAAGCAATTCTTCAATAACCCTTTACACACATTGCCCAAATAACATGCCTCAGCGGATACACAGAGCTAAATTCAGATTGTTTCTGTTTATTTGATAAGTACCCTCTTAAAGATCTTTGTAGACACTATCTAATCCCCTGAGGATGCATTTGTTTCTTTATAATGTACTGTTCCCAGGACAAGTATGCAGGAAGCTTCTTCCTCTTGGCCAAAGCATGCAGAACTTGCGACTTGCAATAAGGGGAAGAGAACTTTTCCTCCTCCTAACTGAGGTTTGCCTCAGCTGACCTAAATCACAACCACAGCTCTTGCAAAATGTCAGGTCTGAGGAAGCAAAACTCTGCACACTCAAACCCAAACACAGCTACATGATTTTGAGTTCTTTCCCTGGTAAAAAAAATACTATAATTTGTACTCTAATAGGAGACTCAAAATCGTGCTGGACAAACCTATTTTTTTTTAAATCTGCCTCTTTATTCGTGGTTTTCTAATGGTTTTGATCTAGAGAGTTCTGACCATTTCTGATTAATGGGTGTTATCAATATGTAGCCATGTATTCAAATTCCATCTGTGATCAGTAGCAATGAGACAATTTTTCTCATTAAAAATTAAAATATTATTATAGAGTTTTTGCTATATATTAAGGAGCCAATCTTGCTTTCGCTTTACTCAACAGAATCAATTCCACATATTTGAATTCCAAAGTAAATGGTAATATATTAACCTAAGGAATATGAGGAATACAAGATATCACCTTTGAAATATAAAAAACAAAAATAAGAATCATAAATGCTAAGTCATTACCATCTAAATTATACCAGGGCTTTTAAAATGTAATCTTAGACGTTCTGTTCACTCTCATACTAAGAGGCCTTAGACTCAAAGACATTTAATCTTGTTGTTTTAGTCTGTTTTATAACCCTGTATAAAAATAGCA
Source organism: Callospermophilus lateralis (assembly GCF_048772815.1). Lineage (NCBI taxonomy): Eukaryota > Metazoa > Chordata > Mammalia > Rodentia > Sciuridae > Callospermophilus > Callospermophilus lateralis. The sequence continues at coordinate 73,319,965 of NC_135312.1, forward strand.
GAACCAGGCCAATGTACAAAAAGAGATAAAATGCATAAAATATTTTCTGAGGGGCTGGGGCTGTGGCTCAGTGGTTGAGTGCTCACCTAGCACATGCAAGGAGCTGGGTTCAATCCTCAGCACCACAAAAAATAAATAAATAAATAAAATACAGATATTGTGTCCAACTACATCTAATAACTAACGAAAGAAAAAAAGAAAGAAAGAAAGAAAGAAAGAAAGAAAGAAAGAAAGAAAGAAAGAAAGAAAGAAAGAAAGAAATTTTTGAGTACATAGTTCTGAAGGTTTAAATGCATTGTACCAGAATCTTCCCAGCTCCTGTGACAGCCCCTTCACCTTTGTTACACATGAGATGGCATTATGGTGAGGGCTCATTTTAGAATTAGATCACAACCAGATAGGAAATCAGAAAGATTCAGAAAAGTCTTGCTCTTTTTGTAACAATCTGCTTTAATAGGAACTATCGTGTGTCCCATGAAAATTACATTAACCCTTTTCAAGGGCATCTTCCAAAATCATCTAACCACAATCTACTAGATTTAACTTCTTAAAACATTCCACTAGTTTTCCAAATCTCTCCCTTTAAAAACTAATTTCCCAACACATGAGCATTTTGGGGACATACTCAAATCATTATGAAAGAGACAATGGTAAAAATGAGACATATGATGTCATTTCTTAGGAGTTATAAATATTCTAGATACTACAATAAAATTCTTTAGAAGATAGAAATTATTTTAGGTGGAGATTTTATTTTAAAGGCAATAGGAAATTTAATTAAACTACTTCTTGAAGAATGAATGAATCTTAATTGGACAAGACTAATGGGCTAGGTACATTAAAAGAAGGGAAAAGTCTGAGCTAAAACTCAATGGATTTTTAGTAAACCATGCCTAGGTATATAAAGAAAATGTTGGAATTTCTAAATATGCTGTATGAAGCCAAAGGTTTACTGGCTAAACTTTTTGGTGGCCCTCAAAACCAGAGTAAGTATTTGTATGAAAATTGCAGTGGACATCAGTCTCAAGAGCTTCTTTCTTAAAATATCTGCTTCCAAAGACAACATGATGCTTAGTATATCTCAAGAGTATTATCTTTCTTTCAATTTTAGTTCTTAGATTTTTATATAGTTACTGCACCATTTCCTGGCCAGATCAATATTTTCTTGAACTTCTTATATTAATCAATATACGATCTCACATATGTTTGTTTCTAGATTGTCATGGATCCCTCCTAGTAAATTCTGAGATATGTGAGAGATTTAACAAGCATAGAAACTTGCTTATGAAAAATAACCCATGTTGTAGATGGGATGTAAAAAGAGAAAAGATGCAAAAGTCCTCCTCTAAACTTGTATATGCTGATACTACACAAGGTTATTTCAATGATGTCTGGTTTGGGGTAGGGAAGCAACTTTTCTTATATACTATGACACAAAGTTCATCAAATATGGTTGTTGCAGACTTTTTGGGAACACACAAATTTATCTTTGTAATTTCTACATTGAAAAAACGATTGTTACCTTTTAACAAAACTATTCATTGCAATAAATCTGAAATAGTTCTTTAATATTGCAGAACACAAAATTGGAGGCATTATTCACTGAATGCCAATATTTTCCAATAACACCTATAGGGGTACTTAACAAAATGGATAGATAATTAAAGTAAAGAGTAAAATGAGACCCAGAAACAACTAATTATAGTAAAAATTATTTTTACCTTATTTCAAATACTAGTGCACTCTTTTGCTTTTATTTCCCAAAAGTTATTTTTTTTAACCTTTTGGTATGATATTTCACTTCATTTATATAACATGATAAATAGTATGTTTTTTTTCATATGCACTCTCTGATGCATTCCAAATATATTTGGATACCCCAACACCTTAGCAGTTTTCCATACACATTATTCACTAGAGAAACAGTTGTTGCTTTGGAAATCTATATTGCCTCTTTTTAAAAAATATCTGAAATAATTAGGATGAACTTAGTTCTTATAGAATGTAGTAAATTTCTGGTAAATATTTGTGAAAAGGATGAAGAAATAATAAGAAGATTTATAAAATCTGTAAAATATGGTATGTGGTATTTCATGTTTTTAGCTACAACTTATTGAATATTATAGCAATCTTACTATGTGGGTAAGATGTGGGTATGATGAAACAATAGTAAATAAAAATTGATTGCTGCATTGTTAGTAATTCACCAAACAATTTTTTTCAAAAACAGAACTCTGTTGTGTGGTTTTTATCAACTGTTATATTATGAATCAATGAAGTTAAGTAAATAAATAACTGGAACTACATACTTGCTTAGGGTGCCTATAATTCATTGTTAAAAAATTTTTAGCTATATAAAATTTTAATACTGTATCTCGCATTGTGACTTAATGGAATTTTGATAAAATGTACATTAATAATGCAGAAGTCTTTCATTGAATCTTATATAAGTTTATGAAATAAACATACTATATGTGATTTCCTCAATTCTAAGAGTTTTATGTTTTAAGAAACTATATGGACAATTCAAATTAAAGTTACCATACTAATATCAATAGCAGAAATACCACAGAAAAAATGAAAACAAAGAATTGGGAGATTCCACCATTATAGATGTAATTTTCTTAACATCTTTTCAATGTACCTAACCCAGTATTGATACCAAAATTAATGAGCAATCTCTTCTCATGCTGAGTGTGCATGATGCTATTATATAAAATGAAAAGAATTGCAAATGTTTAAGACATGCATTTTACAACAGTACCTCACTGGGTTTAACCACACCAAATAACTTCTCAGTGTTCAAATGAGTAGAAATTTAAAAAAATTCAAGTAAAATCTATGTTAAACAATAACAACTATTTTTCATAAGGAAACTGTCAATTTTTTTAGAAAGAGTGAGAATTTTTTAATATTTATATTTTAGTTAGTTTTCGGTGGACAGATCATCTTTTTATTGTATGTGGTGCTGAGGATCAAACCCGGGTCGCTCGCATGCCAGGCGAGCATGCTACCACTTGAGCCACATCCCCAGCACCCTGTCAATGTTATTTGAAACAACATGACAATAAACTATGCCTTGTGACATAAAGGAAAGCAACAATTCTTCCTTTTATTCTTTGAATATGCCAAGTATTCTTTGCAAAATGCCAAATAAATTGTTTTAATTTAACAGGTGTTAATTATATCTGATTTTCTCTAAATTGCTACTTATTTAATACAAATTTGTTGAGAAATTATTTCTGCATGTGCTGATTAGTGAAATATAGTGAGAAATGGAAGTCATTTAAAGCTCTATGATTTGCAATCTCAGAATGGTAGGAGGAAGCTGTATATAATCATGAGAAGCAGTTACAATTCAACTGAACAAAGAAACTGTGTGCAAAGCTGCAGGTATCTGAGACATCATATAAAAAGTTAAGTTAAAGATGATTCTGCTTTTGTGTGTGTGTGTGTGTGTGTGTGTGTGTTTGTGTGTTTGTGTGTTTTATTTTGTTCTAAAAGTGTGGCTATTTCTTATTCACCTGAACTCAGCAAAGAAACTGTTATTTTGATGAAGTATCAGTGTCAGACACACATTAAAAACAGACAAATGTTAAAAAAAAATTTAAAAAGCCTAATTACAAAAAATATTGCTGCTTTCTCCCTCCACATTTTGTTCTTTAAATTATTTTTTTTAAATTTTTGTTTTGTTTTGTTTTGTTTTTGATCCTGAAATGTAAACAGTAAAACAGCTTCTGCATGATTATCTTGGAAGCTGAGAGTCTGGAGCAGGGCTGGGAAAGCAGACAGAAAGAGGTGTTTTCCTTACATACTGGAGGCCAACTATAACTAAAAAGAGACAAAAATTAATAAGTGTTTGTAAACAAAAATATGACAGAAATTAAGTTATTATCACTTATAAAAAAATTATATAATCAAGAAAATAGAGAAATCATGAACAGGATTATAAAAAAATAAATGTAAATTTTATTTTTAGAAGTTTAATGGTGATACATAAAAATTAAAGATGAATTTTATATTTTGATTTTAAATGGAAGGCAGAGAGATATGCCAGTCATATAGTACTTCAAAAACCTTACTTCAGTTACAAAAGTATAATCAATTGATAGCTTCTACTTATTTTACTCTCTATCTTTCTTAGCATTTCACCTGCAGTCACACTGGTAGAATGTGACAAATAACTAAGTAAATAACTAACCAAGAAAATAGTCACTGAACTTAACACTCTTTCTCAGAAAACACCAATCAATTTCAGAGCAAAAAAGTGATACAACACCTCTTCACTTCCTTCTTTGGGAACAGGTCTCTTTTGTGAATCAGATAGAAGAGAAAATTGGCCAACTTTTATCAAAATGTTAGTAGAAATAAATATGAGTAAGATTCATTTAGAAATAAAATAAAGTAACACCATTGTACAGAATCTTTCATGGTTAGCCTTAAAAAAAAAAAAAACTCTTTTCAAAGAGCGGAATACTTTTCAGCACACTTAATCCTTAATTTCATGTGGAAAAAGAACTTACCTCAGGCAAGAAGGTACATATACTTATAGGAAGAAATAAAGACTTGGTAAAGGGTGAAGAAGAAACTTTTGAAGACTATAAAATTTGGGGGGTACAGTAATCAGGATAGAACTCTGAGAGATACAATGCAGTGTAAATATCATGGGATTTCATGCTATCACATACCATAGCACATACATCATGGACATTGTACAAGATAACCAAGTTGACAACTGGACTTGGCTAGTTGTTTTATCCAGCCTAAGATGATGCACAGGATGAATGAGGACTGAGTACCATAGTGGATTACAGTCACTGCATTTTATGTATCAAATGCTTCTTCCAAATATCCAGGGAGCTAGGAGGAGAGGTCTATCTTCAGGTTCTTGTTACAGCATTATTCTTTTCATCATTCTCTCATAATAAATTAACAAGTGGACCTCTTTTAAACCCAGAAATAATTTTAACCAGAAAAAACATTTGTTTTTTACATTTTGCTTTTACAGACAATAAATACTAAGCAAGCAAGCACCACTAATAAAGTGCCAGTAGATCATGCCTAAAATTGAATTAGACCCAAATTAACCAAAATAAAGATATTACTATTGGTCGATGACCATGGTATCCACTGTATTATCATCTACAAAAGAAACAAAAAGCTGCTGGCCTGGAGTTGTTAACACTTCTTAAATTTCACATGATTATATCAGGTTGTGCTTCCAAGAGATCGACTACATAGATCAGGATCTAGAGTGTTGAAGAGTCTTCACTCATGATCACACCCATTAACGTACTTGGCAATTATATTTCTTACACCATGCCTCTTTATCCTCCAGTTTTAGAAATCCCAATTATTTAAGAGGAAACTTTACCAACAGAATGTCTAACAAGATTTCAAGTAAAATTTAAACTGCACCTGAGGACTCTAAATTCTTTGTACTAAGAAAACAGAAAGCAAGAGGAGAAATTAAAATCCTAGCTAGGTCAATTCACTCTCATTACCAGAAGGACATAGATTCCACATTGCAATGGAGATAAAAATCAGATGACTCAATCTGAAAACAGATGACCTAATTGTCTAATTTTTAATACTCCCTTGCCCTACAGGAATTATAAAAGGACCAGTATAGTAGTTTTGTCTTGAGAAAATTATGGTGAGGAAGCTCAAATGATTTGGGGATGAGTATGAGTTTCACCCAATCAGCTAAGTTATAGAGACCAAAAGAAGTACATTTAGGAGATCTAAAATCAACAGCAGAAGAGCCACAAGATGAACATTAATTTGACATTCAGTCTAAACAGCTGTCAAAACTATAATTAATTGCACTGTTTTCCCTTCTTATAAGTTTTTCCTCAGGAATAGAGTCTCATCAGTTCCAGAAACTAAGTACAGAACTTAGACTGAAAAGTGAATTTTTGTGGTGTCACTATAGGGAACTGTGCTTTATGGCACCATTGGGACTGAAGGATTCATTTCCCAGACAATTGCTGAAAGTGGTCTTTTCAAAATATTTTCATCAGTAGAAGAGATTTTTTTCTGGCTCTGACCATTCAAGGCTTCCTACACTCAAGACTGTTTGAGACTCATGAAAATCACACTCCATGTCTCAAGTAGGATCAAATATGAGAGTGAAAGACAGTTCCAAAATTTCACTTTAAGTAAGCAGAAGGTTCTTTTGAGATTAGACTTCAACACCAGATTCTGTGGGCCCAAAGTGCTTCCTTCCCTTTATTTCCATGTGCTGATCTGAAGCACACTCACTTATGGACTTCCAAGATGCCTAGTCATGGTCATTATTTACCTCCTGGGGAGCCCTAATTAAAACTCAAATGCATCCTCCATCTACTTCCAGACTCTCTTTTTTCCAGAAGTTCTTTGATGTCTTTTGTCACTGGAGATCACCTCCTCTTTTCATTGTGGATTTTTATCTTATTTTATGCTTCTCTTTGACTGTTACTTTAATTCATTGTGAGTAAAATTGACTTGCATATTTGAAGATCCAGATCTCTAAGTAAAATAGTTAGCTTACTTTATGGGCTTATAATACACAACCAAAAATGTTCAATGAATTTTAATATGAATTTAGATCCATGATTAAAATTGGAGGAAAGAAAATAGGCTTTATAAGGATGTAATTCTGCACTACAAAATTATCATTTTACTTCACAAAGGATAAGAATTTTGGAAGATGACATGGTACCAAGAAAGAGAATCACTATTTTTTATATATAGTTGTGCTTGAAAAAGAATTATAATGTCACCATAAATTGATGATATAAAAAAATAGTTTTATGACCAACTTTTATTTTTGACAAAATATATTTGAAAAAAAAATACCAAATTGATGAATCTCCTTAAATACTATGAAGATACAGTGAATAGCATTTCTACATGAATCATGTAATTTTTATAATATTATGTAAATTTTCTAAACATAGATGTAGAAGTTAAATACATTAATATTTTCTCTCAAGGCACATTTATTTGAAGCATAGTCCAATAAATCTAAAAATACAATTCAATTTTACTTATTATACACAGATCCATATGTCAAAAATGACCAAATACCTGGAAATGATTTTTTGATATAATATATTTCTACCTTTTAAATGACAAAGAATTTTTAAATTTTAAGTAAACTTCTTCTGAAGGCTCAAAATTCACCATATAACTATAGTGCTAATACAATTAGTGATGGATGTTACAAGAAAGATTCTTAGCACTTTTAGGAGAGTTGTTTGAAATGAAACACTAGATCAACACATGATTCTTCAAACAAATTATAATAATGCATGCAAAGCAATAAATTTGGAATAAAGAAGGTATAGACATTTATTAGCTACAGGACTTTGAAACCACATGCTTTGGACCTATATGACAATTTTTTTTTTTTTGCTTTGTAATTACAGCATTTTTCATAGCTGTGTGAGAAGTTTTAGGTCCATGTTTTTATTTTGTGATCTCATATGATTCATTTATTCAGATGTATTAATGTAATATAGGCTTATATGAGTAATTTGCAATTATTTGCCTCTTTCTAATTATGGATTTTTTTCTAGAAATTCTTAATAATCACACCATTTCTAAATTAGACAGCAATTATCATGCAAGCTAGAAAATGCACAGTGGCTTCAAGAACTCCTCATCCCAGAGTCTATTGAGCATCAGAGAGTTGATGGTCTATAAAATTAATTGTTTCATAAAGTTAAGATCTATTGAATCTTTTCTTGACATTCAAAATGGTCAATGTGAAGGCACAACGTTTAAGATTGTATGTACCTTGAATATTATATGAAATAACCAAGGAAAGAAGACGAAGTGACCAGATAAGAGTTTAGCATTTATAGATTTATATTTTAAAAAATTTTCTAGGATGTATTCTCAATTGAAACCGATATTTTAAGCCTATGTTCTATACTGCATGTTTTCACTAAAGTCTTGTCTGTAATGTTTGGTAAAACATCAAAATAGTCATATGAAAAGTAGGCACTTTGCCTATTGCAATTTAACCACAATTAAAATTTTGGGACTGTCCATACTAATTGAATGGACAAGTGTATAACATTTCATATTTTAGGGAAAATGCCTTGTATGGTGTAATAATTGTTATTACTCCTGTCTTATCCATGACAGTAATCTGGTAGATAATATCTCCTTCTAAGAATATAATGTTGTTCATAAGAGTAATTTTATAGAATATTTTAAATGTAGTCTCCAAGGCAAAATTTAATTTAATTTGACTACTTCTTCCATTTTTAGAAAGAGAGCTATGTTAGGGCAGTTATGTAATCCTAATAAAGAAAAAAAAAGTTGAATTTCTAAAGGGTTTCCTTGTTCCCCCTTCTCCTTCCTTCCTTTCTTCCCTTCATCCTTTATTCCTTCTTTCATTCCTTCTTTTCTTCCTTCCTCTTTTCCTTCCTTCCTTCCCTCCTTCCTTCCTTCCTTACAACTCTGCCTCACACAAACACACAGTGTCTCTGTCTCACTCCTCCCTGCCAAAACTCCCCTGCCTTCCCTGGCTTCCTTCCTTAGAGTCTCCTGCACTGAATGAGGAAGACAAGACCCATCTTGGGAAGGTTACTCTGCATCTTTCTCTATGCTCTCTGAATGATGTCACTTCCTGTGATGGTTGGTTTTCTAATTCCACACTGATATTGATGTTAGAGATTTAGAAACAAAAGACCAGAATTGGCCCCCAGAAATACCCACCTAAATCACCTATTACTGTTAAAATGCTTCCAAAACTTTTAATGTGCTTAACTCTTTATGAGAGAGAAAATAAAATTGTGTAATTAGTAAGATACAGATGTATGTTTGGTACTATTAACAGAGAGCTGTAGCCTGGGTTTAACATACAAACATAGGCACACACCTACAGATATTGCTGGGTGGTTTTTAACTAATGTAATGTCTAATCTTTTAGCAAGATTAGCTCTGCACAGATCCCCATGTAGAAATGCCAGAGAAGGGCTTGTTTTGCTTCACAGCCTGTTATTTCTTGGAGCACCACCATGGAGTGGAGGAAAGAGTGGTATGTGATCAGCAAAGAACTGACTTTGTAATATGTCACCCCTAGCAGCAGACAGGGCCAAGGACATGTGTTTATCATGTGGTCACGGCTGCCCACAATCCCAAAGGGAGTGAGCATGGTGGCCCCTTCTCTCCTGCCCTGGCTGGAACCAGGACACTGACCTGCAGTTCTGCATTTCGGCATGCCCTGCTGTCTCTTTCTTCTTGCACCACTGGGTCCCTTTGAGGAGCAACATCCCTGTGTGTAATGGTGCTTTTTTATTCTCAGGGAAAAACTGTAATCTTTTTTCCTATTTCTCTCACTTCCCAAGCTCAATTTCTTAGAATGTGGGATTCAGAAATATACACCTTTATCATTTTCCCAAGAAATGCTGGAAGGAAATTCCCAGGTGGAAGCGAGTATCATTATAAATAGCTATTGCTTTGATCTAGCCAGAAATTTTCTTTCCTACATTTGAAAGACAAACCATGGATTTTGCTTGTGTAACTTTCCCTGTTATGGTCATTCAGTGTCAGCCATATTTCCTGCTTCTCCATGTCCTTTTCCTGTCCTACTCCTGGTTTCATCCTGATTCAGGGGTATGTGCAGAGTGACACAGCTGGCAGGTCAGAGACACTGACCTCTCACTAACTGAGGGCACAAAACTGCAGCCAAGGTGCCCAAGATGGAGTCAGAGAGTTGGGTCTTTTAATCAGCACCATTAAGGTTCCAGAGCCTTCTTTCCTTTGTCTCCAGTCTTCCCACAGCCAATGTGGTAACATTTCAGCAAGTTATTAGTTTTGATTATTTTATTTATTTATGTATCCTTGGAACCAAGAAAAACCTGATCTAATGACCATATAAATGTATGTAAGTATGTAGGCATGTGAATGCATGTGCATGTATGTATATGCATGTGTGTATATAGATCTGTATAATAAATACATATCCTTTTATACATTTTATATTTATGCTAATTATATCATTTTATTTACACATTTACACATTTAATATATCTTAATATATTTAGTATCTATTTTCCATATTTATATACATAAAGTGTATCTTTTCATTAGTGGCCCATTAGTGCTGCTTCAGACATTGGGCCAGCTGTCTCTTGCTTTGGGGCTTGCACCTTCTTTCTTCCTATTTATTTGCATGTGTCCTGGAACTAATTTATCTTACCAACAAAATCATTACATTAGATGCCCTGTGTTTTAGTATGGGACTTCACAGGGACTCAAAAACATCCATCAAACCACAGAGTTTTGGCATAAATTCAGTTTCAGGCCAAGCTACAGCAAATTTTCCTGAGCCTTTAGAGCCTTATCATGCAGATTTTGTGTGTGTTTATGTGCGTGGTGGTGGTTCACACATGAGTCAGTGTTCTCCAATGAATCAGAATAGATGTGAGTGTGGGGGAGAAAGAAGAGGACAAGGGAGGAGAAATTCTAGGGGAGGTGAGAAGGAAGGAGAGACAGCACAAACACTGGTTCACATAAATATGCGGTCTGAGAAGAGCTACAGTGAAGCTGGAGGCTAGATGGCAGGTGGTGTGGATCAGAGGCCTGAGATCTTCAGAGCCAGCAGTGAAGACCCCACTCCAGGTCTTCAGCCTGTGCAATCAAGGAAGGCATAGAGGGATGCAAAACTCCAGCATTCTGGATTCAAGTTGAACTTCAGTGTTTTATCAACCCAACCGGTTATAATCAGGGTAGAAAATAAATTGCTAAACAAAAAAGTAGGAACACAATAGCAACAAGAGAAGTAGCTGAAACAGACCAGAAGTAGGCTTCTCTTTCTGGAATATTCCAGATGTGGGCACTTTTTTCAGGGTGTTGGAAGCCGCCCTCCAAGAAATGTGCCAAGCCCCCACATTCCTTCTGCAGCTCCCTGTTGCTCTCTGGCCCTCTAGCAAATTTCATTCCAGAGCATGCAGGTGGCTTACACTGCTCATCCATATCACCACTCCCAGGAGGAAAAGGAGGGGAGGTACATCTGAGGAGGCCACTCAGAAGCACATTCTTGCCAGTGCTTGCCCCACAGTGATGGCTTTTCCCATGGCCTCAGTGGGCTGTGTGAAGCAATTCTAATTGGCAATGATGTGACCCCCCAAAGTAGAAAGTAGAAAATTATCATCACCAATAGGAGGAAAAAGCCAATATCTACTGGAGATCAGTGACTGTTCACTGCTCCCTGGGTCATTAAGAGAGGCTGGGAGACTCTATGGTATTTCTCTTTGGGGACCACAGGTGCACATTCCAGCACCACCTGAGCTATGCCAGAAATGCCTGAAAACCAAGATATTCCCCAGACACTCTTTTAAACCAACATGAACAGTGAAATCAAGGGGAAATCATCTCCCTCTCATCTGTGGATTAGAACCAAACTCTGGCTTTTTGCATCTCTTTAAGGTTCTTTCTTTTCTTTATCCACTTGATCAATGAGATTTCTTGTTTTGTTAGTGTAGAAATTAGATGCTTTCTGAAGTGTACACAAAAGAAGAAATCCTTCCTCACCCAATTTTCATTTTAAAGCACTAAACCTTGAAAAAAGAACTAAACTTCATGCCATGCATAAAAACCTCTGTGTGTGTTTATATGTGTACAAATTCATGGATGTGCTGTGCAATACCCAGTGTTTTAGTGGGCTTTTTCATCACTGTGACCAAAATACCAAATGAGAACAATTTAAAGGATGGGAAGTTTATTGGGGGCTCATGAGTTCAGAGGTCCGAGTCCATAGATGGCAGACTTCATTTTTCCAGGCCTGAGGTGAGGCCAGAAGATATCATGGGGAAGGATCCAGGAGAAGAAATCTGCTCAGTTTATGGTGGAGTCAGGAAGCACAGAGACAGAGAGAGAGGGGAAGAAACTGCAGGAAGACCCAGCTCATTCAGCCATGCCCTCCCTGCCAACAGCTACCACCCAGTCTGTCCATTCCAACTGGGATGGACTGAGTAGTTTCCAGCTATCACACTTCACCTCTGAATATTTCTGCATTAACCCAGGAGCTTTGAAGAGACACCTCACATCCAAACCACAACACCCATCATCATATCCATCAGGGCAGAGGAAAAAGAGAAAAGGGTGTGGCCACCTGGTGATCTTGCCCCCTTGGCCCCTCCAAACCTTAGATTAGAGTTTTCTAGAGTACCTGGAATAGAGGCATCCTCATCACAAATAATGCTGTGCCCACCATCTAGCTTTAAAGCTGCCTCTGGAGGCTTTAATTCCATTGGGAACTTTTTCAGAGACTTTACATTTAAAGCCAATTTCTAAGTTCTATTTTATTATTTTTTCTATCAATTTGTGTAGGGGTGCCAGGGACATAAGCAAAGGCCTTGGGCATACTGGACCAGTGTTGCACCTGAGCTATGTCCCTGTCCTCAAATTTCTCTGTTTACTCTTCACAGGAAGACTCTCCACTATCACTCTAGGTCAAACATGGTGCAAATCACAGAAATCTGATTTACAGAGCTCTCATGGGGTAGACACAGGTCCTGGTGCCCTGGAGAGCAGCCTGGAGCTCCAGCTACTGAGTTCCCTGTCACCTGTGGCAAAAATCCATACGTCTTGTTGCAGAGTCTCTGGTCACTTTTGAGTACTGTCTGAAAATCACACTCCAGTTTCACTTTGTTTGGCCTGAGGCTCTGGGTAGGATAAGAAGAAAGAAACCACCAGGAAATTGTGCAGGTTCTCTCTATCCTGTCAGTGTGTCTGGCTCTTACTCCATTTGCCCCAGAAAGCAGAAAAGGTTAGCCATGCTCTGCAGTCTACAGGCAGGGTACTGGCATTAAAAGAGTGGCCTAATGTGTGGGGTTGCAAGCAGAGCTGCTGGCCCAGTGTGGTCCCAGCTGTCCCTTATCCACATCTCTTTGGTCTGGGAAGCAGATGCCATGTTGGGATGTAGTGGGATCATCACCTCTTATTAAACAAGAGACACTGGAGTTGCTGGGTATCCCTCCATAAATGGGGCCATCTGCTGCTCTCTCTGCCTGGACCTGGTACTCAGTCTCTTGCTCTTTGCCCTCACCAGAGGTCTCTCTGAATACCCTATAGTGCCCACCTTTCTTTCTGCTATTCTCACTTCCTTGGGCTGCTTGGTTTCTACCCACAGGCTTCATAAACACCCAACATCATGTATATGCATCTATCATCTCTCTTCTTTACTAGGATGCAACCCCATGGCAGCAGAGACTTGGATTGATTTTACTTGTTGCTGTCTACCTTGATCCCAGGAAAGTTTCTGGCATGCAGTTGGTGGGCAATAAAAATAAATGAGCTGCTTAATGAATTATGAGATTGTTGTGAAAAAGAGAGGAAGATGTGTCTGTCAAGGATTTCATAGGGTACCAGGCCTTTGGCAGGTCCTCCATACAAATTAGCTATTTTTATTGCTGTCAACAGACTCCCAGGGAAAGACTGAGCTGGTTACTACACTCAAACCTTAGCTCTGTAAGATGCCTCCCAGGTTAGAGCAGAGATGCAAATGCCACCCAAGGCAATTTATTTCTAAGATAAGCACATGGAGTGGAAAACTAAACACAGTTTGAATTACAAATTGCTGTGTTTCCAATGTGTCTCCCAAGTTTCATTTATAGAAAACTTGGTGACCATTTTCACAGTGTTCAGAGGCATGGCCTTTGAGAAACAGAGCCCTCATTCATGGATTAATCCATTCCCGAATTAGTGGATGAAATCATTTTTGAATTAATGGTTTAATGGGTTAGCCTTGGAGTGAGCTCTCTCTAGCACGTGTCTTGCCTGGGAAGCCATCTGCCATGTTGTGTTGTGGCCAGAAATGCACCAGATACCAAACCTTGGAATTTCTGCTCCCTCAAACTCTGAGATAAATCAACTACTGTTCTATATAAAGTGCTCAGTCTGTGGTATTCAGTTACAGCCATAGAAAACCAAATCAGTCATACTTGAAGAGTCTTTAAGAAGAACTTACTGTGAAGACTCACCTGCTAGTTTTCTCTAATACCAGCTGAGGTGTTTCTCCATATTAAGAGACTGCTTCTTCTTCTGTTGAGAAACAGATGGAGCAGTAGGCTTGTGATAGGGACACAGATGTACCAAAAGTGGTGACAATAGTTGAAGCCATTATCATGGTTATTGTAGTCTGTTTAAGTATCAGAATGGTTCTCAGTTGGGCAAAATGTGGTCTGGGACCCATCATGGGAGATGAGCAGTCTGTGTTTGCTAAGGCACCTTGGTTGGTGAGCTTTCATTAATGTCAGGCCTTGTGGCCCTGGTGGCTTCACTAGTGCTCATTCTGCCTGGTGTGTCCCTCTCCATCTTCCCTACCCTTTTTATTTTCTGCCACACATGTGGTTAACGTGCTTGTGCTTGTGGAGTCATAGAAGTGACATGAGACTCTCCTGCTCCGATTGTTCCCCAGCGGGAAGAATCTTTAACACCTTCCTATCCAACCTTTCTGTTTTGCCCCAGGTCTGAAAGGAAAGCAAATATGGCCTGTCTCTAGCATGCAGTTAAAAAGCTCCAGAACTAAAACCCAGCAGTGTGGCCCTCTAGTCCAGTGACTTTTCTGACCCTTACTCAGCTGCCTTCCAAGTCTCCAAAGTCACACTGCCATTCTCCTGTCTTCTTTTCATACTCCTAAAACCAGAGAAGAGGACTGTGTCTTTCAGTCCCCCTACTTTGAGTGTAGGACACAAGCATTCTATGAGGAAGGCACTGCTGTCCTCCACTCTTGCCCTGCCGCAGTCTCCACCCTATTGCTTTTCCAGGAGTGGCTAGATTTCCTTATGGCCTGCAGGAACTGCCCCACTGCTTTGTCAAGGAACCAGTGTCTCCGTTTCCCATTCTCCAGCAGCCACCATCATGCAAGGAAGGGAACATCACCCTGGAAGCCCCTGTCATGGAAATCAGGACAACACAGGCCATTAGAGTCTCCTATTTTCTTTTGGAGTGGGGTTGAGCAGGGGCAGCTTCCTCAGAGACCAGGAAACACATCTAGACAGACAGCACAAGTGCGTTAGAAGGAGGACTCTGAGACTCCAGCCATGTAAACACAAGTGCATTTTTGAAATAATGAGCACTCACATGGTAGATGGTAGATGATTGCAGCAGATTAGATTTTGGTAGATTCGATTGTGCCTAGAAATGGCCTCATATCAGAGTTGCCCAGAGGAGGCTTCTCACTGGGTGAGACATAACACAAAGCAACAGTATGTTGCTGGAGAACCAAGATAGATCTAGAAAATGTCTGACCACTGATGAATTGGATTCTGCTTTTGTGTTTAGACTGGGGCCATTTGAACGACTTTCCCAGGCTTTCAAGCACAAATACACCAAGGCCACCACCATCCACCTCACTCTTCCCATTCACAACTGCCACATGCCACCCACAGACATATGCATGTGTTTGTAAACACACACACACAATCACAGACAACGAATACAAGCACTTTCTTTCCTCTTCTTCTGGTTTTGGCCTCTTCATTCTTCTCAAGTGTTATGACCATGTAGAAAATGACATAGACTAAGAAGGAGACACCGAGAAGTGAGAGCCATTTGGAACAGGGCTGCCCATGGATTTCCCCAAGGTCCATTGAAGGTGCTAGGTGTTAGTTACCCAGCATCCTCTTCCCTCCGGGATCTCTTCCCTGGGGATCCCTTCAGATACAAGACCTCCACATTTCATTTACAGCTTCCCTGGTTTACCATGAGAGTAATTCAAGTAGGGAATCAGGGATAAGTACAAGGGAACTTTACAAGGTTGGATATGTCTGAGTCTTTGCCTTCTAAGGCATGAGGTGGATGTTCTCACCACCTTGAGGTTGAAAGTAAAGTCAGTGTGGTCAGTGTGTTTCAGCAGGTCCCTCTCCAGCGTGACTGACAATGACATTTTCAGTTTTTAATAAATTTGGCTCCAGGGGTTTCTTCTCCAACCATAATATTTGGAAACCTTGATGATAAAGATCAGGGACACAGACAGCTGCAGGAATCCCCTGTGCATGGTTGTATAAGAGGATCATGATTGTTTGTCTTAGGAGCATTTCCAAGTGTGAGGAGCTGAGACTCTGCCAAGATTTACTGAAACCAGAGGAGACGAGTGTGACTTTCTAGTTTTCAAAATGACATGATATAGGCACCGTTGCTTATTTCTTTCCTCGTTGTTTCTTACTGGATTACTACACCAAACCAAAAGTCCATCATATATTCTCCCTGGTACCCTGCTGTCTCTGATCCAAGACGTGGAGCCTGAGGTGTACATGATCTATGCACCAAGGTGCTGTTCTAACAGAGATAAATTAGGTCCCCAAATCTGAAAGTCATCATGTCGTTGCATATGTGGCCATTTTAAGGAAAATCTATAAGAGGATTAAAAAGCAAGATTAAACCATATTTGTTTGGGTTTAAATGACATTCTCTTTGTAGTTCAATGCGGTTTTCGTGTGTGTGTGTGTGTGTGTGTGTGTGTGTGTGTAGAAACCTGTCCAGCTGTTTTTTGTCTTAAATCTTTAGTCTTTATCAAAGAAGTGTTCCCATTGGCTAACCAGTGTTATTTCTTAAAGTTAAAGTATTTAGGAAAAGGGGCTAAAGAAAAAAAAAATACTGTTTTTTTCTAAATTCTATCCCAGGAGTCTTTTCTGGCCTCACAGAAAACTGATACAAAAGTTTCATTGAATTCAAAACAGAAAGAATTTTCTCAACTCTATGTCATCAGAGTTAAATTAGGTCCTCCAACCTTTTTCTACAAGTGACTGATTAAAATTTATGTTGATAATAAACTCAAAGTTAAAAAAAAAGACACACATAATATAATAAATTATTTACCTGAACATGTGTGCCATTGCATGGGAATGGGTTGCTTTTGAAAACTGCTATCTATCAGTAAATAACCTCATTTAACAGGGGCAGGGGTATGAATATTCCACATGGTGTTTCTTTTGGACATCTGACACCTCCATCTATTAAGAAATCACCTCTGATTACAAAATCCTCTGATTTTTTTTGGAAGAATACATAACCTGCTCTCTGGAGCTGTACTAGTTGGTTCCTTAGACTGACACTCAAAAGCAAAATGAAAAAAATAAATCAATAAAATGTGACCCAACAACCAGACCTTTCTAAGACCTTGCTCATATGCTTCTGTGGAGATGTCATTTGGTCCATTTTCTAGCTGTGTTTGGCAAAGCCACCGAAAGGTTTACATGCATGCATGCAAGCTTGCCTACATGCACACATGCCCACCCGCATGCACACACATGCACAAACACACATAAACACAGGCATTGACTGTTGTTCTTACCACATGTCAACCAGCAGCAGGCAACTGGAAAGTGGATGTTGTCATCAAATAAATAAGTTTTCATTGTGGTGCCTGAAATTGGTACTCTGTTAGACACAAGCAGGGGTTTCACTTTCTTATTCAGAGTAGGATGTCCTAGAGCTCTTGATGCTTGGTTCATGTGCTGCCCCCACTAGGAGGCCAAAAGAATTGGTTCCACTCCTCCTCAATTTTGATGGCCATAAAACTCTGTGTTTGAAAATAAGTAACTATTAAGCCCTGGGTTTCAATGCAAAGTCCATTTCATTTTAATTCATGGGGTGCTTATGTGCTAATTGTGTCTTTCATGTATTCAGAAGGCTCTGTGTGGGCAGTTCTGGGCTTGACCATCCTACCTGCCTCACCTCCTTGATTGAGGATCCTGGCTGCCTTTGGCTCAATCTCCTGTTCACAGGCTGGGGTTGGGCTGTAGCTAACATCATAATAGTATAGTCAGGATTAAGTGAGAAAGATCATGGATGTGGATCAGAGTTTGCCTGCCACAGAAGAAGGGTTCAAGAAATATTTGTCATTGCTGTGTGTGGATCTTGAGTGTAACTCCAAGGCCCATGTTTTGACAGTTTCATCCTAATGTAGGAGGATCTGGGAGGGGGGAAGAGCCTGTGAAAGCTGGGGGCTGATGAGAGGCTTTAGGTCAATGGGCCATGCCCCCAAAAAAGATTTTGGGGCCCTGCTGTTTTTTTTTTCCCTTGTGATTAACCAGAACGTGAAAGTATCTTCTCTGCCATGTTCCTGGCATGATGTGCTGCCCCCTGCTAGGGAGCTCAAAGCAATTGGTCCAATCAACAGCTGACTAAAACCTCCAAAACTCTACACTATATTAAATCTTTCCTCTTTGTAAGTTGATTATCTCAGTATTGTGTTACAGGAATGGACCATTGGTTAACACAGTTAACACGATTGTTCAGAGACTGGCCTACATCTGTCAGCTCCTCACCTGATATTGCTCCAGTCTATCATGTGTACTTAGGTCAGAGGCCAGGTTTCTTTTCTGAACAGGAAAGTGAAAGTATATCATCTTGAGATTTCTCACTCCATTTCCTCTCTTTCTCTTTTTTATCTTTCACTCCTGGAAAAGCCATGGTCTTTCCTTCTGGAAACTATCTCCTCTAGAGAGAGCACATTGGTAGTGCCAAGTGTCAGTCAAAGACAGTGACCCCAACAATGCTCACTCACTGGAAAAGACTGCAACTACTTGGTGATGCTGCCCTTCTGGGCAGAGGGTTAAGCACCGAGCAGACTGGACAGTGGATATATAACAAGTAGTCCTGTGTTCTTGGTCCTGGACCTTCTGGCCTTGCCTGAGCCTGCACTCCATCACTGTGATCTCTCATGGCCCTTTAAATGCCTGCCCTTGGGGGTGAATAAATTACTGCCTTTTCTGAGCCTCCTAGCCATGGCCTCCTCTCCTTGTCTTCCTTTCCCAGGTTCATCTTGCGGTCACTCTTATTCAGGAACCTCTGTGGCTCCAGTTACAGCTGAGTTAGGGATGGTCAGCGTGAGTCCTCTCTTCTGAAAGCAGAAAGAGTATATATCAAGATCTTATTGTCTATGGAGGAAGAAAAATTTTAAATTGTCTTCTGAAACACAGATAAAATTTACGGAGCTTACTGTGTGCCAGACACAGGGCTCGATGCTTTGTCCACAGATATCTATCAGTCTTCTTGAAAATTCCATGAGGTGGTTCCTATTCTTCCCATTTATTAATAAAGAATCAGTGTAAAGAAGTTCACCTTGCTAAGCACATGTGGTCTGAGTGCATACCATGGCTTAATCATTTTTCTTTCCCCTTTGTCTCTCTATGAGTTCACTGGTGCCAAGACAAGCATGCTAAATGCAGAGTAGGTTTTCTGCTAAATTCCCCCAGAAGCCAATTGGGCCACTCATTAAAAACTAATGTCTCTCAGGTCCAAAGTTCAGCCCCATGGATCCCAGATGTACCTTGGTTTTACAAGGCTTCTGGGTATGTGGGGTCTCCCAGTCATCCCCACAGCCTGTTCTTTGATCCTCAAAACCACCATAGGATCCAAAGGTGCATAAGTACCACTTTACAGATGTGGAATGAGCAGGGGGATTGCTGGATCAATTAGCCAAAGCTGTGAGTTGTGTATGTGCCTGGACTGAATAATAGATCCAGTTCTTCCAGTTTCTGAAAGCCTTCAAGAGTAACTCACAGGCCACAAAACACTGTAAAGTCACATTATTTTTTTTTCAGCACCAATAGCAATTGAATGTCTAAATCCTCAGCTTATAATGAAACAGTAAGAACTCCATCTTTTGTTTTTCTTCCCACATCTTGCCCAGAGGGTGACTTTAGGACAGAGTCCAACTTTTAATAAACACAGAATGATGGAAGTTGGAATTGCAATGCATATATATATATATATATATATATATATATATATAGAGAGAGAGAGAGAGAGAGAGAGGAACCACCCTCATTCTTGTATTTTAGTCTATATTTAGATTCAATATATCTCAGAGCATTTGAGAGCCTTACACTGATTATTAGAATCAACTGTGACAATTCAACAGAATTAAGTCCACTGGGACTCATATGCAAGACAGATTTATAAATGTCTCAACCCTATCATACTACTTGATTTTGATTATATTGTAATTTTAATCCCTGGGTACATTGCAAACTCTTTGGTCTTAACCAGATATAATTCAACTATGGTCACTATTGGTGGTTATGGATCAATGCAACAAACCACAATGAGAAGTGACTTTTGGACATATGTGAAGTCTAGCCTTTGGCCAATGGAATGGATGATTCACAGTGCCAAATTTAGGCACCCCTTCTCCAGGATGTACAATGTGAATCATGTGGGTGAATGGTGAGAATGGCCTTAGGCTGGAGCCTAAGCAACTCCATTTTAAAAACTCTAGTTTGAAATCTGCAGTCTCACAAGGCACACGCACAGATCCCTCCAGTATGACCTCAGACAATTACTTCCCCTTACTCTGATAAACAGAGTGCATCCTCTGGCAGGCTGTACTCTCCTGATAAGAGGATAAAGTGAGAAAATAAGGGTGGAGACCACCAGACCAGATGTTTCTGACCCCAGGGTAAATGATGTCCAGGAGAAATCTGGTGGTAGCTGATAAGGATTGCAAGGGGGGTCATTAAGCCCCAAAATTTAGTGTAAAATAGTGCTAATGAACAGGGATTCAGCAATTGAAACAAGGATGCACTCAGGCTGGAAAGCCTGGTGAGGAACTGAACTGACATCTCATTACTTGTCATCATTCTCCTTACCCTCTGTGATATCCTCATCACTCTCAAACTCTATAACCTCATCTGGACAGTGAGAGCCTCAACTTTTTTCTATGACCCTCTCCTCAACAGGTCATCCACTCTCTGCCAGGAAAAAACCAGCCTTGGTTCTGGACCAAATTACTGTAGTTTGAGTGAGTGTGCATCTGCTGGACATAAAGCCTAAGGATTGAGACCTTTTTACTTAGCATGCACAGGGAATGTCTGTAACTAGCCTGTCATGATTAAGTGTTTTTCAGTTCTTAGAAAAAAACTGCAAAATAATCTAGAATTTTTTTCTGTGATTAATTAATGTTAATTGTTTGCTGTGAATTGAATATGTCTATTTCAGTGCCTAAGAATAAGTATTGCTGTTTT
This sequence comes from Callospermophilus lateralis, assembly GCF_048772815.1. Classification (NCBI taxonomy): domain Eukaryota; kingdom Metazoa; phylum Chordata; class Mammalia; order Rodentia; family Sciuridae; genus Callospermophilus; species Callospermophilus lateralis. Next base: position 73,340,937 of record NC_135312.1, read on the forward strand.
CTTTATTAAAAACTTATAGAGTGAAATTACATTGTGTAATTTGAGTGAATAAAGCGTTGAAAGGGGCAGAAGTGTGTGGACATTCTTTATTTCTCTCCCAACAACATAAGTCACAATTTTACCCCCTTGTGACAGGTTGTTATTATTTTAAAGTATCAAGTTAAGGGAATATTATCACTAAAGATTATTTTTGTCGCCAATTCTAAATGTTGACTTTATTTTTGTTATTATATCTGTTCTTTGACTGTTATTAGGCTACAGATGATTGCTGGGAAATATTTCCTAAACTTGTACATGATGGGTTATGGGGAATATTTCGCTATGTGTTTGCTCTCAAAGCAGAAAAAGTAAAATGCAGAACTTACGATATAAGAAACACAGACAGACAGACATCACACTGGCCATGATATACTGTCTTAGTTTCCAGGCACCCACTTGAAAGATTTTTAGTGTTTTATAAATAATATAGTTAGTTTTTAAAAAATCTCAGTAGTTAAATAATTCTCTTTATTATTCTTTACATCACTGGAGTAACTATTGAAAAACTAGCCTCTATCTCAGAACAAAGCCTGTCCAAAGAAGGGACATCAACTTTGTCCTTGAAAAACCCACAGAGCACTCCTAGGCAAATTCCCACCCTGCTAAGTTGTTTATCTACAAATAACAGGAGAGATCTGCTGCACCAGTTGTCTCTGACTCAGTCAGGTTAGGTGGGGATCCATAGCAACCCTCTAGCAGCCACCAATCAGCATGAGACAGGGAAATACCTGGGATGCCAGGTAATCCTCCCAGTAGTTTATGGTGGTTGATAACATGATGGGAAACCATGTAGTTCAGCACGTACACCCCTCTTGGCTGAAACCAATCAGTTCAAATGAATACTCCTTTTGCACTGACCAATCACCCTACCCAACTTGTTCCTGCCAGTGAATGTGCTAATCATGTTTTAGAGTTGTTATTTGATTTTCCCGAGGTGTGTGATGATTTGCTAAGAGATGCTATAATGTATGTGAAGTCCCTGCCTTCTCCAAAGACTGTATAAAACTGCTGCAAACCCTAGGCTTGGGGCCTCTCAGTGTCACCAGTTGCTGTGTGTGCAACCAGAGGACCGAGCTAGCTTGCAATAAACACCTCTTTGCTGCTTACATGGATCTTGGGTCTCTGGTGGTCTTTTGGGGGTCCCAAAATTGAGCATAACACTACAATTTTGTTTTGGTGAGAATCATGTCTGGTTTGGATATGTTATAAATGAACTAGGATTATACAGAGACTTCATAAACTTTAATTAATATAAAAGGATATGAATCCAATTAATTGGAATATAATTCTAATAAAAACTGAGATCAAATAATTTTATGTTTATTGTAATGTCTCTATCCCTTTCTGTAAGTAATTCTTATTTTTTATATATCACTCAATTCAAAGACTTATCACAGTTATTTATACTATGTATCATAAACTGAATAAAATAACAAACTAAATATAATAGCTTTTATATGATTGATAGCAATTTTTTTATTGCAGAATAGCAAATGTGACTGTGCAGAAATGTATTTTAGTCTTGGCCTTATTTTGTGATGGATTTAGACATAATGCTGTGAATTTACATACATATTTGTTTGTTGAAAATCTCAAATTTACAAGTAGTTAGTCCATATTATTTGCCCTGGTACTCACAGTCAGTTATGACACTCAGAAACTTAATACCCACTAGGGCTGGGTTTGTCACTCAGTGGTATTGTGCTTACCTAGCATGTTTGAGACACTGTGTTTGATCTTCAGCACAACATAAAAATAAAACAAAGTTACAGTGTGTCCACTTACAACTAAAATATAAATGTTAAAAACAATTATCCAATAAAAGCATGTGAACCCATTCCAGAATATAGATGAGCCTCAGTGAAACTCCCATGACAGTTGTACTTATTGCTTCAAGTCTTCAATTCTATGACAGTTTCAGTGTTGGTCAGTAAATCAGTGACAGTACCAGTAAGACCATGTCTTGGCAAAATAGCAATCAGCATAATTGCAAAAGAGTGAGGAGGGATGGAAAAGGGAGGAACTGAGAAACAAGATTGACCAAATTATTTCTGTACATGTATGAATAACACTCAGTAAAATCCACCTCCATGGATATTTATGTAGCACCAATTTGATAAAATAATAAGTTAATGGAAGGAAGACAAATAAGGGGCATGGAGTAGAGGAAAGGAGGGGAAAAAAAGAAATGTAAAAGTACTGGGAATGAAATGAAAATAATATTAAAATATATCCCATGCATGTATGTATGGACCCTTCTATTATGTATAACTAGCATGATCTAATAAGAGATTTTGAAATTAGAAAAAAAATACACATACACTGTCAATTAACTGGCACTTTCTCAATCAAAGAAAAATTTAATTGATGTAGTTAGCTCCATAAAAGGTATGAAATAATTTTTAATAAATTGTGATTTTATTAAAATAATTTTTTTTGCTGGGTGAGGGTGGGGGAACAGATTAGTGGAGAAGCAGCAAGCAGCACTCAGAGAGAAGAACTCCATAATTTATTTTACTCTAAAGGGTCACAAAAGTAAACAAAACTCCAATTTGTGAGCACCCATTCACACTTTCTCACAACATTTATTGGCTATCAAGCATCATAAATTTTCTAGTCTACCCAATGTATGATTGTGCACAGAGTTTCTAATAGGAAACTTGTTTAGAGAGTCAGACTGTGATTAGAGGAAATCTGGCCATTCTTACCAGAACTTTGATAAACATCTGGCCTTGGCCCTGAAGTTTGCACAGGTTCATTTACACTTCAAAGGGGAGTAGTCAGACTCCCTGGAGAAATTATCTACAATCCAAAAGGAATTTAAATAATTTAAATAGAGTGTGTTTGTCCCATTTTAGAAGGGAAAACTGAGATTCTAAGACCTTAGATAAGGTGTCCAGGAATTGGAAAAAAAAAAGGCACTAAAATTTGAATGCAAGAAGCCTGACTTGCCACTAGTGAATCCACTCATGCCAACTTTACCAGGAATCTGGCCACACATTTGCCTTGATGGCTGCTCTTCATGGATCTCCCCCTCCCTCTGAGATTGCCCTGGATGTTAGTTTTAACTTACTTCCAGCTAGATACAAAAGAGTCATTCAAGAGGGAAGAAAAAACCATCCAGAATATTGGGGTAATTTCACACTGTTGGCACTAGATGCTCTTTACAGAGAAGAAGGTGAAGGCCTTTACTGAGCTCCCCTGTCCCTCCACTGAGTCCTTGACCTGAAGGATCTCAGTATCTGCACACAGTCTAGCAAGCTAGGGGGATACTATTCTCAATTTATAGATGCAAGCACTAAGGCTCCATGGGGGTGACTTTTTCCAAGATCACAAAACTGGAAAGATGACATTGGACCTCAAACTCAGACCTGAGAGGCTCCCAAGGAGACAGCTAAATTTAAAGTTTCAGAGAAGCCTAAGTTTGTGGAGAGGAGAAAGCATGTCCCAGAAAGGGACACCCTCTTCTCAAGGCCATCTGCGCCAAAATCACCAAAATGGAACCCAGGAAGACCCTTTCCCTTACCAGGCCTGGGCCAGGCTGGTGTCCACCACCCACCTACTTGTGGCTTTTCCAGGAATCCCTGGCCCTGTCACTCATCTATCTCCCTGCTGCAGGAAACCAGAGCATTCTTGAACTTGCCTGCCAGAACACTGGGGGAGGGGTAACTCAAACAGGGAGACCTAGGCCTGAGCTTCTTTTTCTCACCTCCAGAGGCTGACTAGGGTGGACACTGCACTAAGTTATTCCTTCTTTCCATGGCTACCTGTTAAGTCCATATGCTGTACATGGTGCTATGTGATGTAGAAACACCAGTAAAAAAGGTAGAGCTAGTCCGTAAAAGTGAAAGACCCACCGATTCCCTGTCCAGGAAAGACGCACGAGGCACTGGCTGCAAACGCATGAGGTTTATTCAGACACAGACGCCTGTGGGTGCTCAGCGAAACCTCAGCCGGAGCTTCGGTGAGCTGGCCCGCCGGGCTTTGGGGTACAGGTCTTTTATAGGGTCAAGGGGCAGGTTTCACGCGCGTGGTAAGCAACAGGTTTCTTATTGGCTATTTTGAACCCAGCATATAGGTTACCTAAAGGGTAAAGTTATTTTTCATTTTATGTTTCTGGAATTACACCACATGACAGTTACATATGAGCACTCTGATTTTTCTGTTCCTGCTTATTAGCCCCTGTTTATTCAGGCATGCCCTGGAATCTGTTTTTCTGCTCTTTCCCAACCATCCCGTTTTTTCCTTTTCAATCGGTCACATTTAACTGATTATCTGAAAAACACATTGTCTGCAGGTTTGTGACGTGCCCTAATAATTTTGTAACTAAGCCTAAGGTTGCTGGGCTGGGGTCTTTCATTCCCCCCTTTGTCTGGAAACTTGGGAACCAATCATGGTTCCCTCAGTTGGGGGCCTATTTGGGCTGGCTCTACATCTTGGTAAACAGTAATCCTCAGGGGACAGTCTTTAACTTCCCAGACTTACTTAAAATTGACCTCCTAGATCCAACCTGACTCGATTTACCTATCTACACTATCTAACTACTTTTGGCTTTGTTCCCCCCCCCCCTAATTTTAGAAACTTTATTGCTGTGTGGAGAAGGGGCGATGACTCGTTCTGGCTGCTTCAGAGCTGAAAAGGGGTGTCGAACATGAGGGGGCTTGAAGACGTTGGGGAGCGACGTGGGGGACGTGAGTTTCTTTTTAGAAGTCAGTTCCATTTGAGGTCTGGTTGGGAAAAAACAGGCTGTCATCTGGGGATGGGTGCTTCTATGAGAGAAACAAAAACCATGAGTACTGAATAAGTGTTGCAGCAGCTGGAACATGTCACTGTACATAAGTTTCCTCACCAGGCTTTAACATCCCCAGTTACTAGGACTGTAAACATAACATTTAACTTTTAGGGTTACAGATGTCCTTTTTTAAAGACACAGTTTAATAATTTAATGTCATCTGATCTTGTAAAATCTTTAATTTTGCTATTAGGGCTGGATAACCATACTAGCAAAAACTAAGCCCACCTGTATAGGTTAGAGATAAAGGCCTTAACCTTAAGCTAAAATTACTCTGGCAGTTCCCTTTTGATGGTTATCAGGCATTTCTACATAAGAATCTCTTTTGAAGCCTCCAGTTTATTTATTTATGGAAGTTACATTTAACTATTATTTTATTTAAAATGTCCAGGAATAGCTGTGTTTTGGCTTTGACTGTCTTTGCTAAGTGTTTAAGATGAAGCAAGTCAAACTGATCTTTGTTTTTATCTATTGTTAACAGTCAGCTGAGTTTTCTTGGGAGTCCTCGGGAACTTACAGCAGCTTTTTAGATCTGCTAGTGCCATTTGTGCTAGGATGGGTCCAGGCCTTGCTTGACCATGTGGCTTCCCTCGGAAGCATCAGGGATGTCTCCCTTTTCTGATGACCCTCCTCTTCACAGCAAATGCACTGATTGGCTTTCTGTCCTCCACTGGTCTCATTAATCTCCCTGTTCAGGAGGTTATGTGGCCTAGAGTTGCAGAGCCCTTTGGAAAAGTCCCCTATCCCCTGACTCAGACTGACTCAGAGGGCAAAAGCCAAATTTTTAATTTTAAAACTTGATCTTAAACATCTAGCAAATAAGTCAACAGTCTTATATTAAGAGCACTGGGCTTTAATGTCTATCTCTCTATCCTGTAGGTGATAACTTTTTATCTTACATTAACCCAGGTTGTGAGTTCTTAAATCAGTACCTCTGCAAAACATTAACAGGCAGTCTTTCAGCCATTTTGAAAACTACAAGATAAAATTATCAAAGAGTAAAAACATATTTAGTTCATATAATAGATACCTTGAATTTTGGCAGAGTTATACATTATAATTTCCTGTTTGAGATCTTAGTAATCTTAACAAAAAACTAACTTTTGGACATAACTTTAAATGTACTGAAATCTAGCCTACTTTTTTATAGTCACTTTTACATATAGTGGGATGGGACATAGAGCTTTATCTCAAGTAAGGCGGGGCTCTTTATAAATCTTAAGTACTGCAGTTCTGAGACTGATCTTTACTTTTTAGACATCATTTTACAAAAGCCTACATAAATTGTTGTGAACCTGAGCAAACATAACATAATATCACATTTAAAACATGAATTAAAGAAAGGCTGAAAGCTTTTAACCTTTTGTAGAAAAGTGGCAAAGTACTTTTGTGTTTTTCAATAAAACCTTTACAAAGATTAGGCTCTCATTAACTTAAAAATATATTTAAATTGTATCTCAGTGTAAAAAGTAACATAGAACTTTACATATCTTATTGATAACAAGTCCAGTTATAGAACACAAATGATATAAATAAATCTTTAACATGTTTTTTTTTTTTAAGCCTAAAATTACCATACAACTTTAGGACACCAGTTTGATATAATGTTCTTTTGAAGCTTTTACCTTACAGACTTGTATACCTGGAAGATATAAACATATTAATGGCACCACAATTACATTGATGTTTTTATATTAATCAAGTTTAGCTTTTTAAAGAGATAACATAGCACAATTTTTTTTAAAACAACAGCACTTGTTTAACCAGCTGTTTAATTTTTTTTAAGATTACTTGTTCAAAAACTTACACTTATAAGCAACTTATACAGACCTTTTTTATATCATTTACTTAAACTTTTTTAATTATTTAATCATATAGACTTTTATCCAGAAATTTTTTTTATTAAATTTATATCTAGAACCTTCTAGTTTTTTTTTTATCTGTTTACCCAATTTAAATTGAACCATTTGAATCATGTGAGTCAAAGATATTTGGATCCATTTTTAAAAATTTTTTATGAGCGCTCCTCATCTGTCAATTGTCATATCACTACATGGTACAATGACATACACACATACAGACATACGGACATATAACACGTAACAAGTGTAACACAATACAATAGCAAAGGCCTTGTTGCTTTCTCAGGTGATATCTCATTGCAATGTTTAAAAACTCCATAGTTGATCAAGAATAGAACTTATCAGAAAAACATTAACTTGTCTGTGGGATCAAAATCATGAGCTCAAAAAATACAAAATCTAAGGAAAAAGCAAAAATCCTAGAAAAAATTGACTGGCCAGTAATTAGTAAATGCCATACAATTTACCCTCTGGTTTAATCTAGTTTGAGTTTCCTTAAAAAGACACTTTTACTATTTTTTTTATACTAGAAAAACTTGCTCACACAAAACTGAAAATAGGAATTTACTTAAATATAAAGCTACCCTTCAGGATCATTAAGTCACTTTCTTTGTTCTGAAGTTTTTAAAGTAGTACTAAGTTACATTAAATTACCTGGAAAAAAATCTTAAAAGAGAACCACACACTACCATGTACATCCAAAATTAAGCTTTAAATATTTCCAAGACTGTTGCTATTTAATGTTATTTTAATAAGCCAGACCAACATCTTAATTTAATTTTTTTTTTCTGAATCTTACACACTAAGGGGAACAGATACCAAATCATAATTTCCTATCCTTGCCCAAATTAATGCACTGGTACACCTAGTGAAATCTTTTTAGGCTACCCAGTTCAAAATTGATGGAAAAAATAAAACTGAATGATTGGGAGTTATTTGCCAACTTGGAAATAACGTTCTTTTAAATTTTTTATCCTAAGTATTTAAGTTTTCTGGCATGAATTATCTGAAATCACAAACTAAACAATTACCTAACCCCAACTTTTAACTGCAGGATTATGCAATGCTTCAAACTTATTTAGGTACCAGATTGTTACAAAAAAATTATCTTTTAGACACACATTTAACCTAGATTATCCCCAAGAAACAATCAGACAACTAGATAAAAAAATATCTCTCCAGGTTTTGAACTTCCATTTAATTATGACTCCTATCAGTGGCACCATAGATTTTCCCATGAGTGGACCAGATGTTTTTACATAGGGGCAACTATAGGTGTAAAATTAAGGGTCTCAGTGTGACTTACTTTACTGCATTCAGGTGGAGTAATCCTTGCAGTGCAGGGAAAGAATGAGGAAACTCCCCAGAGCGAAGATGGCTCTGGCAGCTGCTGGGAGTTTCTCAGTCTCTCCTTTACTTACAGGATTAACTTCTTTGGATAGACCCAATCTCAGGCAATCTGGCATATCTCCTAACTTTCCAGTAGAGTCAGTTTTTATCTGCCTTAGGTCTTGAACGGGGAAGAGGGTATGTACTTTGATCGGCTCAAATTTCTCTCTTGACTCTTTTTCTCCTCATGGTGGATCTGTAGACTAAAGAAGCCACCTAAGTGTTAAGGGATATCTACTGGTTTTAAGGTCCCATGTTAGTCTTAGATGGAATGAGAAAGTACAAAGGCAAGAAGACAGACACAAATATCAGACTGGACACAGAGAACGCTGCGCGGCTGGAGCACAAACCGAACGGATTAGGGAGAGGAGGGATACCGTCACCTCCGTCACCCACGAGTACAGTGTACTCTACAGAACATTGGAGGCCCCCCCAGATGGGCCTCCCTGAGTCCCTGGGACGTCTCCCAGGGTGGCAGGGGAGAAGTCTGAGTTCGTCAACTCCTTCTCAAGCTGCCCAGAATACAGAACAATTACGCATAATCGTACAGACGCTGCGCATGAACAGATAACAATCAGACATAGACAGAGACACAAAATGACACGAACTGGCCAGCTTACCTCCCAGTGGTTATCGGGTGTTCCTCGGGCAGGGATCCGGACGGGGTTACAGGAGTTCTCCTGGCTGGCTCGCCAAATGAAAGACCCACCGATTCCCTGTCCAGGAAAGACGCACGAGGCACTGGCTGCAAACGCATGAGGTTTATTCAGACACAGACGCCTGTGGGTGCTCAGCGAAACCTCAGCCAGAGCTTCGGTGAGCTGGCCCCCCGGGCTTTGGGGTACAGGTCTTTTATAGGATCAAGGGGCATGTTTCACGCGCGCGGTAAGCAACAGGTTTCTTATTGGCTATTTTGAACCCAGCATATAGGTTACCTAAAGGGTAAAGTTATTTTTCTTTTTATGTTTCTGGAATTACACCACATGACAGTTACATATGAGCACTCTGATTTTTCTGTTCCTGCTTATTAGCCCCTGTTTATTCAGGCATGCCCTGGAATCTGTTTTTCTGCTCTTTCCCAACCATCCCGTTTTTCCCTTTTCAATCGGTCACACTTAACTGATTATCTGAAAAACACATTGTCTGCAGGTTTGTGACGTGCCCTAATAATTTTGTAACTAAGCCTAAGGTTGCTGGGCTGGGGTCTTTCAAAAGTATGTCATATGGCCGCAAATTTTTATTATGGAATCTCATTGTTGATTTAAAAATCTTTCATTTTGAAATAGTTTTAGACTCACAAAAAATTGCAGAAATAATCAAGTTGCCATTTACCTTTTTCAAGCAGCCCTGGTTTTTACAACTTGCATAAAACCTCTACAAGACAAAGAAACAGAAACTGGTGCAAGAGTATTCACAAAACTATACACTTATTCAGATTTTGATTATTATTGTTATTATGTATGATTATTATTATTATTATTATTATTATTATTATTATTATTATTATTTAGGGTTTTTATTTGGGGGGAGTGTTATGTGTTTTGTTCTTGGTAAAATAACCATCAAAATCACAATAAAGAATCATTCTATCATCACTAAGAAACTCCCCCTTGGTTTTCTCATGTAGTCACTCCACCCATTGAGCCCCTTACCCACTGTTCTCAACCCTAACACTTAGCAACCAATGATCTGTTCTGCATCTCTACAATTTTGTAATTTGAAGATATTTTATTTTTAAAAAATCACACAATACATAACTTTTTGAGATTTTTTCCACTTGGCATAATAATGCTGAATGTGTCCATAGTTATTCCTTTTTGTAATATTTGTTTTTTTCATTTGTCTGTGAGGACATTTGAATTATCTCTGGTTTGAAGCTCTCATCATGTGCAGAAGGTAGCCATGGGACATTCAAATACAGGCTTTTGTATGAATATGCACTTTGATTTCTCTAATATAAATATCCAGGGGTACAATTGCTTGGTCTGATCATAAGTGCATATTTAAATTTATAAGATTCTGGCAAATTATTTTCCAGAGTAGCTGCATCATTTTGGCAAGTACTCTGTCACTGAGTCATAACCCCAGCCCCTATTTTTCAGATGTTAATTCTGTTTCATTGATCAATGTGCATATCCCTTGCCTATATTACACCCAATGTCAGTTATTTTAAAAGTAAGATAGGCCTTAAAATAAGAGGAAGCTTGTTATAACCTCCCACTTTCTTCTTCTACAATATTGTTTTAAATATTAATATTGTTAGTATTATTTTAGTTCCTTTATTTTTCCATTTAAACCTTAGAACTATATTATTTATATACTCAAAAATCAAAACCATTGCTAGGGATTTTTATAAAAGCTGTGTTAAAATACATAAGTCAATTTGAGAAGAACTGGAATCTTTATTATGTTGAGACTCACACTTCATGAACGTCGTACATCTCTCTATTTATTTAGGTCTTTTTTTTATTTCATTCATCAATGATTTATAATGGTCAGTGTATAGTTTCTGTATGTATTTTGTTAAGTTTATGTCAGAGTAATTTTTTGTGATTTTGAATAGCACTGTGATATTCTTTTTTTCAAAATATGAGTTTCTTTAAAATTTTGGTTTTTTAGATATACCTGACAGCAGAGTGTATTTTGACATACTTAGATGGAGTATAACTTATTCCAATTAGGATCCCATCTTCTTAACTGGCTCTTTAATAAAATTATTTTATTCTGGGAATAGGAAATACAGTAGAATGAACCAGATATAACTTTCCTACGTTCATATATAAATATACCACTAGTGAAACCAACCCCACATCATGGACAACGACAAGAATGATTTTCTTCTTGAATCTAAATTTTCCTTGCTAGTATTTGAAAAAGGAGATCTTCATGCTGACATTGCATCTGTGACCTGGTTATTTTCTGTCAGTTCTAGGAGTTGTGTTTTTTAGATTCCTTATTCTTCCTCTAGGAATTGCTAACTTTGCTGCTAGCCTCATGGTGCTGCTCTCTCCAAGCCCCAGAAAACCTGAACATGCTACACCTTCCCAGCCAGAACCCAAAGTCAATGTACCTAGGGAGGTTAGCATGGAATGCACAGACCTAGGTCTGGGCTTTTCTTTCCACCTGCAGTGGGACAGTGCAGAACTTTACATGGAGGTTTTCTTTTTTTTTTTTTTTTTTGTTTTTTTCCCCCAGAACACTGATGATCTCTTACTATGAGAAAGATGCTTGCTGAACATTGGAAAGACAAAGAAAACAGAGAAGTCCAGCCACGAAGAATGACTTCCTCCTCCTTATGGCTGTATATTGGTCTACAGCTGTCTTGAAACTTTTGTGATCAAGCACCTTGTAAAGTTTTAAACTTTGAACAACCCTCAGGTTAGATCTAGAATGAATGAGATTGGTGAGAATAAACAATGAAACTAAAATAATAAAGAGAGCAATGAACACATGGATATTTAAAATATGCACAATGCTCTCTTAAATGCCACACTAGAATTAACATGTGTGTCCTTAATCAAAGCCCCACAAAGCTGGATATTATTTTTCTCTATTTAACATTAGGTAAGTTAAATAGAGAGGCACAGAGATGCTAAAGTTCATAGAGTTAGGATGGGCTGAGCCAGAATTTACACAAGCCATCTGTCTCTCAAGCCTGTGTTAAGATGTGAATTATATTCTATTACTATATTATACACATTACAGAAAAGGAAAAACTTTATAGCACAGTGAGTAATTCCACTTACTTTGAAACTGGCTATTTAGAAACTTGCCAATCCCAGGTTCATTGGATGACCTTGGGAAAGGTCACCTAACTTATCTGTGCTTCAGTTTCCTTGTCTATAATATACAGGTAGTAATAATACCTACCTCGTAACTCTGTTATAAAATTTAAAAACAAAAATAGTACTTGATTCATAGTTGTTTTGCTTTTTATTAATATATGTCAAGTTCAAATAAAAATATAAAATTGAAAAACAAAGAGACAAGTTCTTTATTTTTTTCTTGTCTGCATCTCAGGGGCTGCTATATTTTACTTAACTCTTTCTCTTTTGATAAACTATAGGTTGTCTCATTTCTGCTGTCAGGAAGACTTTGTGACTTCTCAGACAGAGTTGCTAATGTGGCTCTAAGGTGCCTTCTGAGAAGTAAAAATGCTGGATCATAAGAAATGCTCATTTTTAATTTTAAAGTCTACAGCCCAATATGGCCTGTGCAGTGGCTGTATCAGTTTACATGGTCTGGGCATTTATGTTTCTCCACATCCACAGCAACACTTGATATTGTTATACTTTTAGCTACCTCCCTTTGGGGAGGGGCAGAAGAAACTAGTAGGATTCATGGTATGCAGAGGAGATATTTTCTTTATGATTAATATTTCAATGTTTACAAAACAAATTCTCAATAAATTACATAATGAAAAATTAATCATAAGCATCTCTCTTCAACTGAATATCCCTATAAATCTTAAATCTAATGATAGTGATATACACTGAGCAAATACATACATAAAAATGATTATTGCAAATGGACAAAAGAGATGTGAAGGACACTGGTGGGAGGTGACAATGTGGTTGATGATGATGAGGTGAATGTGGTGATGATGGCAGCTGCCAATATGTGCCAGGCACCATGCCTTACACTTTGCAAATACAAATTCTCTTACTTCTTGCAATGACTTTACAGAGATAATATTATTATTTTTATTTTACCGATGATGAAACTGAAGCACAGAGTTAAAAATTTGCCCAATGTCACAAAGTAAATAGAAGAGCTAGAATTTAAGCATAGGCAACCCAGCTACAAATTGGTCTATGTTCTTAACCAATTTTGCTACAACCACCCCCTTCCTGTTAGAGAGTTGTTGTGGGTGGCAGAGGGGTACCACACCACAAGAGAACTATCAGAGGGCCATGTGTTGTAAGACCAATGGGACAATGACATCTGTGTCTGCAGAATTGATGAAAAGGATTTAGCATGTGAAATTTATTGAAGCTGAATTTATATAATTAATGATGACAAAATTGTTAAGCTCTGGCTTCCATCCTTCTACAGAGATTGAAATTGGAACTCAGGCAGTTAACAGTTTCATCCACAGTTACAGTAAGTGTTTGAGCAAGGGTGTAAAACCTATCATTCTGCCTCTTTGCCCAGTGTGGGAGGCAGGGTGGTTCCCCAAAAATTTGTGTACCCAAGTCCCTGGAACCTCTGAATTACCTTTCTAAGCAAAAGGGATTTTACAGATGTGATTAAAGTTAAAGACCTTAAGATGGGAATATCATCCTAGATTTATCTAGTGGGCCCAGAGGAATACTTAAAAGCAGAGAATTTTCTCTGGCTTGAGTCAGAGAGATGAAGCAGCAGGGGTTAAAGAGATTCGAAGGGAGGGGCTTTCATCCTACTCTTGCAGGAGGGTGCACTGGGAAAGCATGAAAAAGAGTGCATACAGCCTCCAGGAACAGAGAACAGCCCCCAGCTTAAAATGAGGACCTCAGTCATACAACAGCAAAGAACTGAATTCAGCCTACAATTAAAATGACCTCAGGCGCAGAGTCCAGCCCAGAACTTCAAGAAAGGGATGAAGCCCTGCCAGTGCTTGAAGTCATTATTATGGAGGGCAAAGCAGAGGACCCAGTTGGGCCAGGCTATTCCAGGACTCCCTAGTGCCAGAAATGTGACATAATAAATGGATGTTGTTTTCAGCAGCTAAGATTTGTGGTAATATGTTACAGCAGCAATTGTAAACAGATACATTTGGTGTTGTTCTCCAAGACACTGCAGGCAACTGGTGATTGACAGGCTTGGTCTAAAAATATCTCTTCCCCTAACCTGTCAAATTGACTGATATTTCTGCTGTCAGAGGCACACCTTTAAATGAAGGCATTTTTCTTCTAGAGTCTTTTTGCTAAGCTCAGACATTGAGAAGAAACAAATGATGCTTTAGCAGTGAATCAGAAATGACCATGGTATCAGAAGAGCTTGCCACCATGGAATGCAGACCAGGCAAATTTTGACGCAGAGTTCAGAAGTTCCAGGTAGAAAAGGTCTAGCTCTTAAAAATGGACACTCTATGCAGACAGCAAAAGTGGGAGGGCCCAGAATGACACGCAGCGACTAAAGGCTCATTAGTGACAGGAAAGAGTGTCTGAAGGTGTTATTTCCACCCACAATAGGACTGGGAATAATAAAGAAGTACTTCTGGAGTAGTGGAGAAAATGTGAGAAAAAAGGAAATGACCAATAGTTAGAAATCCTACATAGCTGGCAGAGCAAACCCAAATGTTTGCAATGTGAGATCAATATACACAATTTTTTTTTCTTGCACAAATTTTTGAATGCTTTATATTTAAAAAAGTGCCATACCACTGAGCAACACCCCTAACCAGGCACTTGCTTGCCATATGTGAGGCCATAGAATCAATCCCTCACATCAAAATAAATAAATATATAGGTAAATATATAAATAATTTCCTTGGACTAGCTTTCATTTTTTTTTTGGTTACAACAACATTTCTGGACAATAAGACTGTGTCAATGCAATGACCTCGTACTGTGAATTTGTGGCTTTAGTGCTGGGCACAGAGAAGAACTGTCATGTACTGAAGAACTACTCAGCTCCAGGAGAAAATGTGGACACAGTATTCTCAGATTTGGTTTTCTAAGAGAATCCAAAAGACCAAATTTTTCATGAGAACTCCTAATTTCTAAAATTGTAAATTACATAGCCAAGAAGAGACATCTTTGGGTCAAATATGGAACCATGTTGAACTTAGAAAGATGAGGCTGGTGAGCGTAAATGACAAGACTGAAATATTAAAGAGGATGATGATGGAATATGATTATTTAACCTACACCATGTCCTCTTCTAAATGTCATGGTTGCTTCACCACAACAACACAAAGTTAAACATTATAATAACCTTTTTAAAGTGGGGAAACAGAGGCCCAAGTTTATGCAACTGGGAAGGTGGATCCAGGATTTTTTAAATCCTCTATTGCCCAAGTTTGTTTTCTTTATCCTCAATGAGGATTGGAAAAGAGTTTTGGATTCCATCCTCAGAAAAAGGGTTATTATCCTAGGGGTAGAGTGTGTTTTCCTTGGAAAGAATGTCCAGAGCTTTCATAAAGTACTTAAAAGGCTTAGAGACACCAGAAAGAAGAAGAGTGACTGACTTAGGGCCAAGAGTAAATTTGGGGGAGAGTAATCAGCCCCAGAGACTAATGGATAGAAACTGGATGACCAGGGGTTAAAGAGAATGTACTGAAAGTGAAATTCTCAAATATTGTCAATGGAGAATGAGTAAGTAGTAAGTATGGGAAAATGTCTTAAGGTAATGGAGACCTAGGCATGTTTTTCTGTTGAAGAAGGAGAGGAAAGAAAGACAAAGACAGACAGACAGACACACACACACCCATACACACACACACACACACACACACACACACACACACGTGTAGACTTGGAGGGACTCATGGTTATATAGGGCAAGAACATTTTGGAAAATGTCCATGCCTTATCTTCTGGCATGAGAATCCAAAAAAAGCTGATGAGCAAAGCTAAAGCAAAAATTAATAGAAGGAAGAGCAATTTCCCTCCTCGCTTCTTGCTTCCCCAAAAATGAAGCTGAAGAGCTTTTCCTACCCACCCCCTTCTGTCCTGCATTTTCTTGGGGCTCCTTTCATCAGCCTCCTCATGCCATAGAACTGGGGCCAGGGTTCCCTAGAGGAGCTACTGGTATGTGTTTCTTACCAGCTTCTACTTTCATCAAGGACAGAAGAAATGGTAACCACCTCTTCTCATTCTCCAAGTTCCTTGGTATACTCTCTTTTTCTGGGGGTATTTATTACTGATTTCACTTGGTCTCAAACCTATACCAGGCCCATTTCCAACAGCCAAGAACTGTGTGTGATCATCAGTGGTTGAAATGGAAGTCTGATATTCTCCCTGATATCAGTCCAGGATGGCTAGATCCACTCAGCTCATTTTTATCCAACAGCCATTTAGGGAGTATGTGCCAAACAGGGAGCCAGGGTTGAGATAGTAGGGATAAACCAAACAGGCACTTTCCCTGCCTTTGTTGAGCTTAAAGACCAGGAATGGAGATAGGTTTCAAAATACATAAAGTATGATAACTAGATAAATTTTAAAAGACAAGATACCATGAGTATATAGCATGGGTAGGAAAAGCATTGGCTTTTTTAAGAATACAGTTTTTGAGGTAAGATTAAATTACCCATGTGGAAAGGTTGAAGGGGGTTACCAGGGCTGTCTTAGAAATGGAGAATGGGTCCTGTGAGGTCCCTTGAGAACACAGGAGCAGCATCTAACTATGAGGAGTCATCCTAGGAACAGGTGGGTTAGTGGCAATGGTGCCCTCTTAGTAGAATTAGGAAATCTCAGGCACACATTCTTGAGGGGTTAATTATACCTCTTGAACATTGTTCCTAGGTCTGAGGGAGTTCACAGCTTATGAGTCTTTCCTTCTGAAAGTAGAAACTGGAAACTCACTTTTCCCCCACTAGGGATGGAGAGTGAGATCAGGAGGAACATGGAGTCTTAAATTATATATGAATCATACACGTCAGCTCCATCCATTCTGTGTGTTCCTGTCCTTGTAGCTTGGATGGCGGTGTTGCTGGTGGCAGTGCAGTCTGTAAGCCCAATGACCTGGGACTGGTGGAGATTCTGAGAGTTACCCAACACAAACTGACATTCTCCCTTTGTGTCTCAGGGCAGCAATAGTGAATTTTGTTGTTTGCAACCATTAGCTCTGAAAATGCAGGATGGCTCATTAAGCAAAGAGACAGAGAAAGTGGGGAATGTGGCAAGAAGGGGAAATGGGTACCAGGGTAAAAGACAGAGTGGCACGGCCAGGAGAACCTCATTATTCAAAATGCACACTTCCACAAAATCTAAGAAGAAATTCCCTTAGCCTGGGAGCAAAGGATCCTGGGTAGCCTTGGTATTTCTGAAACTATGGGTAGCTTGATGTGCTACTTCATAAAGTAGCATAGGGCTGTGGGAACTTACAGATGAGCCCAAAGAAACACAATACCTTGATTATGGATTTTGGGTATTATCTAAATCACTTGAAACCCCCTTAGTCATCTTCCACAGCCATGTATGAAAAAATAAAATCTTATGAACAAAAGCCCTATACTGCAGGCTTGCCATCTGTTAGAAGTGTAGCATTGGACATGAAGTCACTTCACTTCTTGAATCTTCAGTTTTCTCATCTGTAACATGGGGGTAAGACATGGTTCTTTTATTAAATGGCATTTGTACAAACCAATCATAAATGTGATAAATGTCATAGGTGGTTCTTACCATCTTTATGTTAACCAAACAAATGTAAAGAAAAAAATAATATATAAAAAGATTAATATTTTCCATTAAAATAAACAATTTCATTTTTTAAAAAGCAAATGAAAGATAAGACCAATTATGGGTCAATAGGTTCAGCTAGGGCCTGCAACCATGGGTTGGAAATGGTCAAGATCAAGAAATAAAGAGCTATCAGCAAAAAGGTTAAGAAAAATGTCATCAGTCAGTACTTATGGTTGTAAGTGACATAGAACTCATGCCACAGTGGCTTCAGAGAAAAAGAAAAGAATCACGTTCAAATCTTGTATAATCAAAAAGTTCAATCGTCCAAGCAAATCCTCTAGTAAAAAAACTCCAGCTCTGTCTCTGTCCATCTTGTTCTGTTTTGTTGCTGGCCATTTTAAGACAAACTCTATCTTCCTGCTGCCCAGAGGGCCACAGCAGCTCCAGGCATGTGTCAAGGTAGGTTCTGATTTATTTGAAAGGCCTATGGTTGAATCTCAGAAATTCTTGTAAAATTCTTAGGGACCCAAATTAAATCATGTACACTTAAACTAATCACTTATGATCCAGAAAAACTGATGATCCAATCAACTAATTCTGCACTCCATTTCCACATATGGAGCCAATCAATACCTCCTCCACAAGTAGAGCAGGGTTCTTTACACATATAGAAAAAAATTGGCCAAAACAACCACTAATATCCACTGCCAATTGTAACTAGTGGCAGGTATCTACTATGCCTTGAAGAATCTGAGTGATACCCAACTAAAAATAAAATATCATTCTTAAAACCACTGCAAAAGCTGCAAATTCCATCTCTTTTTTTTCCTGACTGGGAGAAACCTTAATTCATTGGCTTCTAAGAGTTTTTTTGTCACGAGGGTTGCTCAATTGCTGCTCTCTGAATAGACCTTTTAAATCTTATGACTCTTCTTTCAATGAAGCTCTCACATCTGTTCTTTTAATTGACCTAAATTTAAAAACCCTCCTGGGATTCAGGAAAGTAAAATAGGTTGCTTCAAGTCACACAGCCAAGCCAGGTTTCCTGCTCTCTTGCTTATAATCAGAGCAGTGGGTCTACTCACCATGATCCAAGGGATACTAGTAAGAGATAGCAAGGGGGAAGTCAGGAGAAGGTAGAGGCAAGAATTCAATATTTAAACACAAAGGAATATGAGGGCAGAAGTAAAGCTATCAGTCCTGGTTTCTATACAGTTCAAAGTCAATGAGGGAGCAGAACATAAATGAAGCCCACTCCCTGTGCTCACCTGTGCCCACACAGGTAAGCCTTCTGGGAGTTTCCACTGATTTTGGTGGTGAGTGCCCTGCATTCTTCAAGTTAAGGTGGGAGCAATCCAGTCTGCATCCTAAAGGATTACATAATCTCAATTTTAATTATTAACCTGCTACATTATAAACTTTCCAGCTCTATGTGGTGGGAAATCAAGGGTCAGAACTGCACACAACCAATTCACTACTGAGGGATCCTCCAGGCCAGTGGTTGGTTCCCCACATTTGGTGGCACATTAGGAACATTATGAGTGTTATCCAACTGATTTACAGAAACATAAATGATTTGTCTGCACTTTCAGAATACAGCTAAGAATGTAGCCCCAGGGATGTTTTCCCAATGCCTCTAGGGGCCACCAATTCCAGGCTTCCTGCTATCATAGTGCCCCAACTTCCTGGGTCTCTTTCTGAGTAACAACAGCCCCATGAATAAGCCTCAGAGAAAGTGGGAAGGGGAGGATACTAGGAGGTGTGGACTTAATAGCAGAGACATAGATTATTGGGGGGAGTTTTTTTTTCAGTGAACTGCCTTTTGCCACGCACTGGCCACAAAGAGCTCTGAGTGGCTATTCCTAGGGCTGAGTAAGGATTCCCCCTTCCAGTCTTTCACTTTATTCTACCTTCATTGTGACTATTTTTCTTTAAAAGCAATACCTTTACACTTAAATTTCCTTTTAAAGAAAAACTTTACATCAATACCTAAATGGAGAGCTACCAACATTTTGGAGGAAAAACAAAACACTCATCAAACCAAAGACGAATATTACTCAATCTTACTTTTTGTAATTATTCTTTAATCTGGGCCCAGAGATGCACTTTCTATTAAAAAGTAGAGTACTGGAGTAGAGGAAAATAGCCAGAAAAGAGATGTTGCAAACATCTCAAATAGACACTCATGTCATTCGAAGGGCTGAAATGATAGCAAAAGAAGTAACTTTATCACCAACAGGCTTGCCATTTTTTATTACTTACCCAAGTTGGGAAACACCAGGATTTATTTAACAAATATTTGTGGAATTGCCTACTAAGTGTTCTTGGCCCTGAGGGCCGGGGGAGTTTGACAATGTTTCATTGGGATGTTACATAGTAGAGACAGACACTCAATGGAAAAAAAATTGTTTCAATTGGGGTTTCAGCACTATATTTATAAAATCTACCAGGGATGACAGTAAGAGCCACTTGGCCTATGGGTATGTGCAAGGGTGGATTTCACATGCCAGAGGCAAGATCAGATGGCAGCTTGGTACTCCAGAGAGGGAGACCAGAATTTTGGATAGAAGAGTCCCATTCAGGTTCAGATTGGAAAAGAGTGGGAAAGTGGCTAGTAAGTGTAACTTGATATCCCCTTTATCTAAAGAACACTACAGAGACCCGCTCTTTGCCCCTGATTCAATCAGAAAACAGAAGAGATGTTTTAGTAGTTTTCCAGTCCAATGGCTAAGAGAAACAAAATATGTCATACATGTGGTTGTATTTAAAGGCAAGATGACAACACATGTTCAAAAATTGCTAATTGCTACTGGAGCAAAAGTGGTTCCCTTTGCAATTGCAGCTGGGTTAATCTAATTAACTGCAAATGAAGACACTATGCTTGTTTTTAAGTTGAGCCAAAACAGTCAGAAGGATATGTCTTTATAATGTTTTCCCCTTTTCTGTGTAAGGCTCCCACCTGCCAACCTGTTTTTCAATCCCTAAGTCCTGGTGATGTTACATGAGACTTTCTGTTTGCAGTTTTTACCAGATTGCTGCAGAGTCGAAGGTTTCCATCCCCTTGGGAAGTCAGATTTTTATAAAATAAATACTTCATCTCTGCTGTTTTTGATTGCAGTTGATAAATACGTAGTCTCTAGGATAGAGATTGCACAATCCAACTAGACACACATCAGCCACAGAAGTCCTGTTCCATGTCACACCTACCCACACCTTCCCAACAGCTCAAGGATTCAGTGTCCCAACTGATTATCTGGGTTTCACTCAGGCCCAGAATGTGGGTATAAGCCTCTCCAACACTTCCAGAACCTCAAGCATGGTACTGGCCTACTTCATGTGGATGATTCCCAGAGGAGTAGTGGTGGGAAGTGGCAAGGATGAGGGTCTATTTAAGCTCTGTTTTGGGGCTTTTTGACTCAACTCTGATGGGAAGCTGGAGAAACCTGTGAAAGATAATGGATTAAGCTCATCGCATTTAAACAGCTTACGAAGCCATAAGAAAAATATTTAATCATTAAAATGCTGGGTCTCCAAACTGCAAGCAGTTGGCTTCCTAATCTTTTATAGATTTAAAGTCTGAGGGCCATGATATTTTAGGCTCTTTGAGAACAAAGACCCAGGGCTTTGGATTCAGGCAGCCTGGTTTCAAATCCCAGCACTACCATTTACTGCATGTTGAAAAATGTGTAAGTTGCTTAATGTCTGAGCTTTGGCTTCCTCATCTGTGATATGGGTATAATACCACCAGCCTTTAAGTCATTCTGAGGATGGCAGACTGTGCCAATGATGATGCCAAGGTGTGTACCTATTCAGAAATGACAGGATTGCTCTGCCACCCTGAGCTTTCCCTGAGAGGTTGCTCTCTCTTTCTTCTCTGGATTCCTCCCAGCAATTGTAGCCCAAGCAATCTCTCTGGTGTCATCCAACACCGACCTTATATCTTAGAACAGATATTTTTCAGGGGCGACAGTGGGTGATAGCCATGGACTCTAGCTTTGGCCTAGGAGAGTGCTCTATTCCTGTTGAAGGTCAATTCCCAAATGTGTTCCACACTATTGTAACTAGTGCTTGTGTGTATTTCATGGGAGAATTAAAAGAAGGAGGAAGAGGAGGAGATAATGACGACATTCTGTAGTCATATCAAATTGGAAAATAGCTTTGTTTACCTTTCTTTTTAGTGACAATCTGGCATCCAGGTCTTTTCTCAACATGCTTTCCTTTAAATTATCTCAATTCATCCTCCTAAAATGCTTATTCAGATTCACAGGTATGGAAATGTGGTTCAGAGATGTTAACTGACTTGCCCAGCTGGTTCATTTGAGCACTCTTAAAGCCATTGGCACTCCCCATGTCCAAGTAACTTTTCTGTGCATCTGGAAGAAACACTTTCATGAATCTCTTTATGGCTATTAAACACCAACAGAACCTATAAATCATGCCATAAGCTCCTAGGATTACATTGCCCAACAATTGTATTTTCATGGCAATGAGAAAACAAAGAGATATAATTTATCTAAGAGTTGCAAAATTAGAAGGGACAGAGGCAAAATGGAAACCCAGCCTACAAACCTCTACTAGGATGCCTTCACTTTATGCCCAGGGCTAACCTGTTTGTCTCAAGGTCCCCAGTTATCTTCTTTAATTTCATCTTCTCTACCTTCAATACAAGAGTAATGTTGTCCAACAGATCTTTCTGTGATGATGGAAATGTTCTACAGTTCTATATGATAACCACTAACTACATGTGGCTATTGATCACTTGAAATATATCTAGTGCAAAGAGGAAAATGAATTTTTAATGCTACTAACTTGTAATGAGTTTACTTTTCTAGAGCCACATGTGGGCAATGGTGACTATATTAAACAGGATGATTGTAGAAGGCAGAAAACATATTGAATCTATAGAGCCAATGAGTGCAAACATCATATGGGCAGAAGATCCTCTTTTAACTACAACCAAGGCCAAACTACCTGGGCATTGTTAGGGGCTAAACTCAGATTGATTTGATGGCAGGGCACAATATGAGATGTCATTGGTCAAGTTGTTTCTGCTCTCCCCTGGCAATATCCAACCTGTTCTTCTAATCCAGGCTCAAGCCCACCCTCCTCCAGGGATACCTGCAGCTTACCTTTTCCACACCAAGCAGAGGGAAGGGTTTGTTCTGTGGAATTCCCACATTTTTATAATTATCTCCAGATGTATGAAAAGAAAGAGGGTTACTGTTTGTTGAGACCCTTTGCTAGGCAAGTGGATAAGAGAGAAGATAGTTTTTCTAGTGAGAGACAGATGTGCATAGAGGTGGGGAGATAGTGGTTGAAGAAAAAAAGAGGAGGTAATTTGAGGAGAGGGGTACTAAGTGATGTAACATTCTTCTCTATCTCCCGTACAACACCTTCAGTTAAAGGGGGACTGTTCAATCTATGGTGAGACATGGGTAAACGTCACTATGCTGAGAGACAAAAGTGAATTACATGCTACCCAATAGAAACACTTAACAGACTAGGAATGAATGGGAACTTTCAAAACCAGATAAGGGACATCTACAAAGATAAAAATGCAGAGCTCACACCACACTCAATGATGAAAGACTGAATGCTTTCTCCCTCACATTAGTAGTAAGAAAATTATGCCTACTCTTGCCCCTTCTATTCTACATTGTACTAGAAAATTCTTGCCAGGAACATTAAGCAAGAACAAAAAATAAAAGGCAATCAGTTTGTAAAGGAAGAAGTAAAACTATCTCTATTTGCAGTTTATATCATGTACAGAGAAGATTCTTAAGAATCTACCAAAATGTCATTACAACTATTGCATAAGTTCAAACAATGTTGGAAGATAGAATATCCCAAAGCCAGCTGTATTTGTTCTAAATGTTGACAAGGGGAAAATCAAGAATTAAATAAAGAAAAAAATTTTATTTATAATATCATCAAAAGAATAAAACACTTAGAAATAAATTTAACTAAATAAGTGTAAGACTATTTTATTGGAAGATAATAAAACACTAATAAAATAAATTAGAGAAGACCTTAATCAGTGTAAGGACATCCAATGTTCATTGCCGCAGTCTCTGGCAAAGCACAAATCACGAGTCTCCACACAGCTTGTAGATTCAAACAGCAATTCTTCATTCGCGAACTCACACCGGCCGTCTACAAACACGTTCTGGGGGAATCCACGTTCTCTGCCCAAATCCACACTCTGCCCAAATCCACTACTCTGCCCAAATCCACTCCACATGGGCTTCTGTCTCCCAAAATATACTGTCTGACCCTAAGCACTCAAGAGGAACTCAGCAGCAGGATACGCCCTATTCAAAAGGGGGAACAACCTAATCTCCTATTATGCTAAACTGCCCTATTCTAAAGGGGGACCACCCTAATCTCCTATTATGCTAAACCGCCCTATTCTAAAGGGGGAACACCCTAAACACGGATCCTGCCCTAGTCCTTGAGCAAGTTCACCTTTCAGAAGTCCTTCCACTACACAGCATGGGAGTAAGCTGGCAAGTAATTTGTCATACCTACTTGGCTGATGGCTCCCAGCAAACTACTTTATTTTGTCAAGTTTCAAAGAGCTACTACAAACCATGTTGGATTTAGAGTTACAAATTCATCAATCTATATAGGAGAGAACAGAGTGAAACCTAAAAATATAAACTGCTACTGTAAATGAACACATCAACATAGAAGAACAAAATTTGGTGAACCAAGTGGGATTTGTCTGATCATTACCACAACGTATCTTCATGATTGGGTGAAAATATATTTGCTGGTATTGTGGAAACTCGTAGATTCTTCGTCGCTTGGCAACCCCTTTCAATGAAAGAGCTTTTCGACAGTCTCTAATTAGGGCTACTTGAAGTGGAAACAAACCAAAGAGACAAAACTCAGAACTACTTTATTTTGTCAAGATTCCAAGAGCTACTACAAACCATGTTGGATTTAGAGTTCCAAATTCATCATCTATATAGAAGAGAACAGAGTGAAACCTAAAAATAAAAACCTCTACTGTAAACCAACGCTTCAACCTAGAAGAACAAAATTTGGTGAGTCAAGTGGGATGTGTATACTGATCATTACCACCAAGTATCATCAAGATTCGGTGAAAAACTATTTGCTGGTATTTCGGAAACTCGTAGATTCATGGAATCTTGGCAACCCCTTTCAATGAAAGTGCTTTTCCACAGTTTATGCTAAGGGCTAGTTGAAGAGGAAACAAACCATAGAGACAAAACTGAGAACTACTTTTTTATGTCAAGTTTCAAGAACTACTAAAAACCATGTTGTATTTAGTGTTTCAAATTCATCTATCTATAGAAGAGAAAACAAAGTGAAACCTAAAAATAACTAGTGGTACTGTAAAAAAACGCATCAACCTAGAAGAACAGAATTTGGTGAGCCAAGTGAGATTTGTGTACTCATCATTACCACCAAGTATCCTCAAGATTGGGTGAAAAATATTAGCTGGCATTTTGGAAAATCGTAGATTCTTGGAAGCTTGGCAACCCCTTTCAATGAAAGTACCTTTCGCCATTCTCTGCTTTGGGCTACTTGAAGAGGAAACAAACCATAGAGACAAAACTGAGAACTACTTGATTTTGTCAAGTTTCAAAGAGCTACTAAAAACCATGTTGGATTTAGAGTTACAAATTCATCTATCAATATAGGAGAGAACAGAGTGAAACCTAAAAATAAAAACTGCTACTGTAAACCATCGCCTCAACCTAGAAGAACAAAATTTGGTGAGCCAAGTGAGATTTGTACACTGATCATTACCACCATTTATCATCAAGTTTGGGTGAAAAAATATTTGCTGGTATTTCTCAAACTCGTAGATTCTTGGACGCTTTGCAACCCCTTTCAATGAAAGTTCTTTTCGCCAGTTTCTGCCTAGGGCTAGTTGAAGAAGAAACAAACAATAGAGACAAGATTGAGAACTACTTTATTTTGTCAAATTTCAAAGAGCTACTACAAACCATGGTGGATTTATGGTTCTAAATTCATCTATCTGTACAGGAAAGAATAGAGTGAATCCTAAAAATGAAAACTGCAACTGTAATCGAACACTTCTACCTAGAAGAACAAAATTTGGTGAACCAAGTTGGACTTGTGTACTGATCATTACCACCAAGTGTCATCAAGATTGGGTGAAAAATATTTGTTGGTATTATGGAAACTCGTATATTCTTGGACGCTTTGCAACCTGTTTCATTGAAAGTGCTTTCCGCCAGTCTCTGCTTCGGGCTAGTTGAAGAGGAAAGAAACGATACAGACAAAACTGAGAACTACTTTATTTTGTCAAGTTTCAAAGAGCTACAACAAACCATGTTGGATTTAGATTTCCAAATTCATCTATCTATATAGGAGAAAACAAAGTGAAACCTAAAAATAAAAACTGCAACTATAAACAAAAGCTTCAACCTAGAAGAACAACATTTGTTGAGCCAATTGGGACTTGTGTACTGATCATTAACAAAAATATCATCAAAATTGCGTGAGAAAATATTTGCTGGTATTTCAGAAATTCGTAGATTCTTTGAAGCTTGGCAAACCCTTTCAATGAAAGTGCTTTTCCACAGTCTCTGCTTAGGGCTACTTGAAGAGGAAACAAACCATAGAGACAAAACTGAGAACTACATTGTTTTGTCATGTTTCAAAGAGATACTACAAACCATGTTGGATTTAGAGTTACAAATTAATCTATCTATATAGGAGAGAACAGAGTGAAATCAAAAAATAAAAACTGCTACTGTAAATGAACGCTTCAACCTAGAAGAACAAAATTAGGTGAGCCAAGTGGGATTTGTATAACGATCATTACCACCAAGGGTCAACAAGATTGGGTAAAAAAATATTTGCTGGTATTATGGAAATTCGTAGATTTTTGAAAGCTTGGCAACCCCGTTCAATGAAAGTGCTTTTCGCCAGTATCTGATTAGGGCTACTTGAAGAGGAAACAAACCATTGAGACAAAACTGAGAACTACTTTATTTTCTCAAGTTTCAAAGGGCTACTACAAACCATGTTGGATTTAGAGATCCAAATTCATCTATCTATATAAGTGTAAACAGAGTAAACCCTAAAAATAAATACTGCTACTGTAAACAAACGCTTCAAACTAGAAGTACAAAATTTGGTCACCAAGTGAGACTTGTGTACAGATCATTCCCAGCAAGTATCATCAAGATTGGGTGAAAAAATATTTGCTGGTATTTCGGAAACTCGTAGATTTTTGAAAGCTTGGCAACCTTTTTCAATGAAAGTGCCTTTTGCCAGTCTTGGCTTAGGGCTACTTGAAGAGGAAACAAACCATAGCGACAAAACTGAGAACTACTTTATTTTGTCAAGTTTCAAAGAGCTACTAAAAACCATGTTAGAATTTGGGTTCTAAATTCATCTGTGTATTTAAGAGTAAACAGAGTAAAATCTAAAAATAAATACTGCTACTGTAAAGAATGTCTTCAACATCGAAGAACAAAATTTGGTGAGCCAAGTGAGATTTGTGTACTGATCAATTCCCCCAAGTATCATCATGATTGGGTGAAAAAATATTTGCTCGTATTTCGGAAACTCGTAGATTCTTGGAAGCTTGGCAATGGTTGCCTTTCAATGAAAGTGCCTTTCGCCAGTCACTGCTTAGGGCTACTGGAAGAGGAAAAAACCATAGAGACAAAACTGAGAACTACTTAATTTTGTCAAGTTTAAAGAGGTACTACAAACCATGTTGGATTTAGAATACCAAATTCATTTATCTATATAGGAGGAAGCAGAGTCAAACCTAAAAATAAAAACTGCTACTGTAAACGAACGCTTCAACCTAGAAGAATAACATTTGGTGAGCAAAGTGGGATTTGTGTACTGATCATTACCAACACGTATCCTCAAGTTTGGGTGAAACAATATTTGCTGGTATTTCGGAAACTCGTAGATTGTTGGACACTTGGCAACCCCGTTTCAATGAAAGTGTTTTTCGCCAATCTCTGCTTAGGGCTACTTGAAGAGGATACAAACCATTGAGACAAAACTGAGAACTACTTGATTTTGTCAGGCTTCAAAGAGCTACTAAAAACCATGTTGGATTTAGAGTTCAAATTCATCTATCTATATAGGAGAGAACTAAGGGAAACCTAAAAATAAAAACTGCTTCTGTAAACCAACGTTTCAACCTAGAGAACAAAATTTGGTGAGCCAAGTGGGATTTGTATACTGATCATTACCACCAAGTATCATCAAGATTGGGTGAAGAAATATTTGCTGGAATATCGGAAACTCATAGATTCTTGGACACTTCGCAAACCCTTTCAAGGAAAGTTCTTTTTGCAAGTCTCTCATTAGGGCTACTTGAAGAGGAAACAAACCATAGATATAAAACTGAGAACTACTTTACTTTATCACGTTTCAGAGAGCTACTAAAAACCATGTTGGATTTAGGATTCTAAATTCATCTATCTATACAGGACAAGATAGGGTAAAACCTAAAAATGAAAATTGCAACTGTTAACGAACGCTTCAACCTAGAAGAACAAAATTTGGTGAGCCAAGTGAGACTTGTGTACTGTTCATTACCACCAAGTATCATCAAGATTGGGTGAAAAAAATTCTGCTGGTATTTCGGAAACTCGTACATTCTTGAATGCTTGGCAACCCCTTTCAATGAAAGTGCTTTTCGCCGGTCTCTTCTTAGGGCTACTTGAAGAGGAAACAAACCATAGAGACAAAACTAAGAACTATTTTGTTTTGTCAAGTTTCAACGAGCTACTACAAACCATGTTGGATTTGGGTTCTAAATTCATCTATCTATATAAGAGTAAACAGAGTGAAACCTAAAAATAAATACTGCTACTGTAAACAAACGCTTCAACCTAGAAGAACAAAATTTGGTGAGCCAAGTGAGATTTGTGTACTGATCAATACCCCCACATATCATCAAGATTGGGTGAAAAAATATTTGCTGCTATTTCGGAAACTCGTAATTCTTGGAAGCTTGGCAACCCCTTTCAATGAAAGTGCTTTTCCACAGTTTATGCTAAGGGCTACTTGAGAGGAAAATAATCATAGAGACAAACTGAGAACTACTTTATTTTGTCAAGTTTCAAAGAGCTACTACAAACCATGCTGGATTTAGAGTTCCAAATTCATCTATTTATATAGGAGAAAACAGAGTGAAACCTAAAAATAAAAACTACTACTGTAAAAGAACGCTTCAAACTAGAAGAACAAAATTTGGTGAGCAAAGTGGATTTTGTGGACTGATCATCACCACCACGTATCCTCAAGGTTAGGTGAAACAATATTTGCTGGTATTTCGGAAACTCGTAGAATCTTGGACACTTGGCAAACACTTTCACTGAAAGTGCTTTTCGCCAGTCTCTGCTTAGGGCTACTTGAAGAGGAAACAAACCATAGAGACAAAACTGAGAACTACTTGATTTTGTCAAGTTTCAAAGAGCTACTACAAACCATGTTGGATTTAGAGTTCCAAATTAATCTATCTTTATAAGAAAAAACAGAGTGAAACCTAAAAATAAATACTACTACTGTAAACGAACGCTTCAACCTAGAAGAACAAAATTTGTTTAGCCAAGTGAGATTTGTGTACTGATCATTACCACCAGGTATCATCAAGATTGGGTGAAAAATATTTGCTGGTATTTCTCAAACTCGTAGATTCTTGGACGCTTTGCAACCCCTTTCAATGAAAGTTCTTTTCGCCAGTTTCTGCCTAGGGCTAGTTGACGAAGAAACAAACAATAGAGACAAGATTGAGAACTACTTTATTTTGTCAAATTTCAAAGAGCTACTACAAACCATGGTGGATTTATGGTTCTAAATTCATCTATCTGTACAGGAAAGAATAGAGTGAATGCTTAAAAATGAAAACTGCAACTGTAATCGAACACTTCTACCTAGAAGAACAAATTTGGTGAACCAAGTTGGACTTGTGTACTGATCATTACCACCAAGTGTCATCAAGATTGGGTGAAAAATATTTGTTGGTATTATGGAAACTCGTATATTCTTGGACGCTTTGCAACCTGTTTCATTGAAAGTGCTTTCCGCCAGTCTCTGCTTCGGGCTAGTTGAAGAGGAAACAAACGATAGAGACAAAACTGAGAACTACTTTATTTTGTCAAGTTTCAAAGAGCTACTACAAGCCATGTTGGATTTAGATTTCCAAATTCATCTATCTATATAGGAGAAAACAAAGTGTAACCTAAAAATAAAAACTGCAACTGTAAACAAAGCTTCAACCTAGAAGAACAACATTTGTTGAGCCAATTGGGACTTGTGTACTGATCATTACCAAAAATCTCATCAAAATTGCGTGAAAAAATATTTGCTGGTATTTCAGAAATTCGTAGATTCTTTGAAGCTTGGCAAACCCTTTCAATGAAAGTGCTTTTCCACAGTCTCTGCTTAGGGCTACTTGAAGAGGAAACAAACCATAGAGACAAAACTGAGAACTACTTTGTTTTGTCAAGTTTCAAAGAGATACTACAAACCATGTTGGATTTAGAGTTACAAATTAATCTATCTATATAGGAGAGAACAGAGTGAAATCAAAAAATAAAAACTGCTACTGTAAATGAACGCTTCAACCTAGAAGAACAAAATTTGGTGAGCCAAGTGGGATTTGTATAACGATCATTACCACCAAGGGTCAACAAGATTGGGTGAAAAAATATTTACTGGTATTTCGGAAACTCGTAGATTCTTGGACGCTTGGCAACCCCTTTCAATGAAAGTGCTTTTCGCCAGTATCTGATTAGGGCTACTTGAAGAGGAAACAAACCATTGAGACAAAACTGAGAACTACTTTATTTTCTCAAGTTTCAAAGGGCTACTACAAACCATGTTGGATTTAGAGATCCAAATTCATCTATCTATATAGGAGAAAACAGCGTGAAACCTAAAAATATACACTGCTACTGTACACAAACGCTTCAACCTAGAAGAACAAAATTTGGTGAGACAAGTGGGATTTGGATACTGATCATTACCACCAAGTATCATCAAGATTGGGTGAAGAAATATTTGCTGGAATATCGGAAACTCATAGATTCTTGGACGCTTGGCAAAACCTTTCAAGGAAAGTTCTTTTCGCAAGTCTCTCATTAGGGCTACTTGAAGAGGAAACAAACCATAGATATAAAACTGAGAACTACTTTACTTTATCAGGTTTCAGAGAGCTACTAAAAACCATGTTGGATTTAGGATTCTAAATTCATCTATCTATACAGGAAAAGATAGAGTAAAACCTAAAAATGAAAATTGCAACTGTTAACGAACGCTTCAACCTAGAAGAACAAAATTTGGTGAGCCAAGTGAGACTTGTGTACTGTTCATTACCACCAAGTATCATCAAGATTGGGTGAAAAAATATTTGTTGGTATTTCGGAAACTCGTAGATTCTTGGACGCTTGGCAACCTCTTTCAATGAATGTGCTTTTCACCAGTCTCTTCTTAGGGCTACTTGAAGAAGAAACAAACCATAGAGACAAAACTGAGAACTACTTTATTTTGTCAAGTTCTAAAGAGCTACTTCAAAACATGTTGGCTTTAGAGTCCCAAATTTATCTATCTATATAGGAGAAAACAGAGTGAAACCTAAAAATAAAAACTGCTACTGTAAACAAATGCTTCTACATAGAAGAGCAAAATTTGGTGTGCCAAATGGGATTTGTGAACTTATCTTTACACCAAGTATCATCAAGATTGGGTGAAAAAATGTTTGCTGGTATTTTGGAAACTCGTAGATTCTTTGAAGCTTGGCAACACCTTTCAATAAAAGTGCTTTTCAACAGTCTCTGCTTAGGCCTACTTGAAGAGACAACACACCATGGAGACAAAACTGAGAACTACTTTATTTTGTCAAGTTTCAAAGATCTACTACTAACCATGTTGGATTCAGAGTTCCAAATTCATCTATCTATATAGGAGAGAATAGAGCGAAACCTAAAAATATAAACTGCTACTGTAAACGAACGCTTCAACCTAGAAGAAGAAAATTTGGTGAGCCAAGTGGGATTTGTCTGATCATTACCACCACGTATCCTCAAGATTGGGTGAAAATATATTTGCTGGTATTTCGGAAACTCGTAGATTCTTGGAAGCTTGGAAACCCCTTTCAATGAAAGTGCTTTTTGCCACTCTCTCCTTAGGGATTCTTGAAGAGGAAAAAACCATAGAGACAAAACTGAGAACTACTTTATTTCGTCAAGTTTCAAAGAACTACTACAAACCATGTTGGATTTAGAGTTCCAAATTCATCTATCTATGTAAGAGTGAACAGTGTGAAACCTAAAAATAAATACTGGAACAGTAAACAAACGCTTCAACCTAGAAGAACAAAACTTGGTGAGCCAAGTGAGATTCGTGTACTGATCATTACCAACAAGTATGATAAAGATTGGGTGAAAAAGTATTTGCTGGTATTTCGGGAACTTGTAGATTCTTGGAAGCTTGGCAACCCCTTTCAATGAAAGTGTCTTTCACCTGTGTCTGCTTAGGGCTACTTGAAGAGGAAACTATCCATAGAGCCAAAACTGAGATGTACTTTATTTTGTCAAGTTTCAAAGAGCTACTACAAACCTTGTTGGATTTAGAGTTCCAAATTCATCTATTTATATAGGAGAGAACAGAGTGAAACCTAAAAATAAATACTGCTATTGTAAACAAATGCTTCAACCTAGAAGAACAAAATTTGGTGAGCCAAATGAGACTTGTATACTGATGATTACCACCAAGTATCATTTAGATTAGGAGAAAAAAATATTTGCTGGTATTTCAAAAACTCATTGCTTCTTGGACGCTTGACAACCCATTTCAATTAAA
This sequence comes from Callospermophilus lateralis, assembly GCF_048772815.1. Taxonomy (NCBI): domain Eukaryota; kingdom Metazoa; phylum Chordata; class Mammalia; order Rodentia; family Sciuridae; genus Callospermophilus; species Callospermophilus lateralis. Next base: position 73,373,183 of record NC_135312.1, read on the forward strand.
GTGCTTTTTGCCAGTCTCTTCTTGGGGCTACTTGAAGAGAAAACAAACCATAGAGACAAAACTGAGAACTACTTTTTTTTCTCAAGTTTCAAAGAGCTACTACAAACCTTGTTGGATTTTGAGTTCCAAATTCATCTATCTATATAGGAGAGAACAGAGTGAAACCTAAAAATAAAAACTGCTACTGTAAACGAATGCTTCAACCTAAAAGAACAAAGTTTGGTGAGCCAAGTGGGATTTGTCTGATCATTACCTCCAGGTATCCTCAAGATTGGGTGAAAAAATATTTGCTGGTATTTCAGAAACTTGTAGATTCTTGGAAGCTAGGCAACCCCTTTCAATAAAAGTGCCTTTCACCAGTCTCTGCTTAGGGTTACTTGAAGAGAAAACTAATCATAGAGACAAAACTGAGAACTACTTTATTTTGTCAGGTTTCACGAGCTACTAAAAACCATGTTGGATTTAGAGCTCCAAATTCATCTATCTATATAGGAGAGAACAGAGTGAAACCTAAAAATATAAACTGCTACTGTAAGCGAACGCTTCAACCTAGAAGAACAAAATTTGGTGAGCCAAGTGGGATTTGTCTGATCATTACCACCAGGTATTCTCAAGATTGGGTGAAAAAATATTTGCTGCTATTTTGAAACTCACAGATTCCTGGACGCTTGGCCAACCCTTTCAATGAAAGTGCTTTTCGAAAGTCTCTGATTAGGGCTATTTGAAGAGGAAACAAAAAATAGACAAAACTGAGAACTACTTTATTTTGTCAAGTTTTAAAGAGCTACTACAAACCTTGTTGGATTTAGGGTTCTAAATTCATCTATTTATATAGGAGAGAACAGAGTGAAACCTAAAAATAAAAACTGCTACTGAAAACCAAAGCTTCAACCTAGAAGAACAAATTTTGGTGAACCAAGTGTGATTTGTATACTGATCATTACCACCATGAATCATCAAGATTGGGTGAAAAAATATTTGCTGGTATTTTGGAAACTCGTAGATTCTTGGACGTTTAGCAACCCCTATCAATGAAAGTGTTTTTGCCAGTCTCTGATTAGGTCTACTTGAAGAGGAATCAAACCATAGAGACAAAACTGAGATCTACTTTATTTTGTGAAGACTCACAGAGCTACTACATACCATGTTGGATTTAGAGTTCCAAATTCATCTATCTATATACGAGAGAACAGAGGGAAACCTAAAAATGAAAACTGCTACTGAAAACCAATGCTTCAACCTAGAAGAACAAAATTTGGTGAGCCAAGTGGGATTTGAATAGTGATCATTACCACCAAGTATCATCAAGATTGTGTGAAAAAATATTTTCTGGTGTTTCGAAAACTCGTAGATTCTTGGACGCTTGGCAACCCGTTTAAATGAAAGTGCTTTATGCCAGTCTCTGAATAGGGCTACTTTAAGAGAAAACAAACCATAGATACAAAACTGAGAACTACTTTATTTTGTGAAGTTTCAAAGAGCTACTACAAACCATGTTGGATTTAGAGTTCCAAATTCATCAATCTATATAGTAAAGAATAGAGTGATACCTAAATATAAAAACCACAACTGTAAACGAACGCTTCAACCTAGAAGATCAAAATTTGGTGAGCCAAGTGGGGTTGTCTGATCATTACCACCACGTATCCTCAAGATTGGTTGAAAAGACATTTGTTGGTATTTCGGAAACTCGTAGAATTTTGGACGCTTGCAACCCCTTTTAATGAAAGTGCTTTCCCCCCGTCTCTGAGTAGGGCTACTTGAAGAGGAAAAGAGACAACACTGAGAACTACTTTGTTTTATCAAGTTTCAAAGAGCTACTACAAACTATGTTGTATTTAGGGTTCTAAATTCATCTATATATATAGGAAAGGATAGAGTGAAACCAAAAATAAAAAATGCAACTGTTAACAAACGCTTCAAATGGAAGAACACAATTTGGTGAGCCAAGTGCGACTTATGTACTATCATTACCATCAAGTATCATGAAGATTGGGTGAAAACATATTTGTTGGTATTTGGGAAACTCGTAGATTCTTGGACGCTTGGCAACCGCTTTCAATGAATGTGCTTTTCACCAGTCTCTTCTTAGGGCTACTTGAAGAGAAAACAAACCATAGAGACAAAACTGAGAACTACTTTATTTTGTCAAGTTCCAAGGAGCTACTTCAAATCATGTTGGCTTTAGAGTTCCAAATTCACCTATCTATATAGGAGAAAACAGAGTGAAACCTAAAAATAAAAACTGCTACTGTAAACAAACGCTTCTACCTAGAAGTGCAAAATTTGGTGTGCCAAGTGAGTTTTGTGAACTTATCATTACCACCAAGTAGCATCAAGATTGGGTGAAAAAATATTTGCTGCTATTTTGGAAACTCGTAGATTCTTTGAAGCTTGGCAACACCTTTCAATGAAAGTACTTTCAACAGTCTCTTCTTAGGCCTACTTGACAAGACAACACACCTTAGAGACAAAAGTGAGAACTACTTTATTTTGTCAAGTTTCAAAGATCTAATACAAACCATGTTGAATTTAGAGTTCCAAATTCATCTATCTACATAGGAAAGAACTGAGTGAAAGCTAAAAATATAAACTGCTACTGTAAACGAATGCTTCCAACTAGAAGAACGAAATTTGGTGAGCCAAGTGGGAATTGCCTGATCATTACCGCCACGTATATTCAAGATTGGGTGAAAAATTATTTGCTGGTATTTCAGAAACTCGTAGATTATTGGACGCTTGGCTACCCCTTTCAATGAAAGTTTTTTTCACCAGTCTCTGAATGGGGCTATTGGAAGAGAAAACAAACCATAGAGAAAAACTGAGAACTACTTTATTTTGTGAAATTTCAAAGAGCTACTACAATCCAAGTTTGATTTAGAGTTCTAAATTCATATATCTATATAGAAAAGAAGAGAGTGAAACCTAAATATAAAAACCGCAACTGGAAACGAACGCTTCAACTTAGAAGAACAAAATTTGGGGAGCCAAGTTGGACTTCTGTACTGATCATTACCACCAAGTATCATCAATATTGGTTGAAAGAATATTTGCTGGTATTTCGGATATTCGTATATTCTTGGAAGCTTGGCAACCCCTTTCAATGAAAGTGCTTTTCGCCACTCTCTGCTTAGGGCTACTTGAAGAGAAAAAAAACCATAGAAACAAAACTGAGAACTACTTTATATTGTGAAGCTTCAAAGAGCTACTTCAAAGCATGTTAGATTTAGTGTTCCAAATTCATTTGTCTATGTAAGAGTAAACCGAGTGAAAACAAAAAAATAAATACTGCTACTGTAAACAAACGCTTCAACCTAGAAGAACAAAATATGGTAAGCCAAGTGGGATTTGTGTACTTATCATTACCAACACATATCCTCATAGGGTGAAAAAATATTTGCAGGTATTTCAGGCACTCGTTAATTTCTTGGAAGCTTGGCAATCCCTTTCAATGAAAGTTCTTTTCCACAGTCTCTGCTTAGGACTACTTGAAGAGGAAACAAACCATAGAGACAAAACTGAAAACTACTTTATTTTGTCAAGTTTCAAAGAGCTACTACAAACCATGTTTATTTAGAGTTCCAAAATCATCTATCTATATAGGAGAGAACAGAGTGGAACCTAAAAATAAAAGCTGCAACTGTAAACGAACGCTTCAATCTAGAAGAACAAAATTTAGTGAGCCAAGTGGGACTTGTGTACTGACCATTACCACCAAGTATCATCAAGATTGCGTGAAAAAATATTTGCTGGTATTTCGGAAACTCGTAATTTCTTGGAATCCTGGCAACCCCTTTCTATGAAAGTGCTTTTCGCCACTGTCTGCTTAGGGCTACTTGAAGAGGAAACAAACCATAGAGACAAAACTGAGAACTACTTTATTTTGTCAAGTTTCAAAGAGCTGCTACAAACCATGTTGGATTTAGAGTTCCAAATTTATCTATCTATATAGGAGAGAACAGAGTGAAATCTAAAAATAAAAACTGCTACTCTACACGAACGCTGCCACCTAGAAAAACAAAATTTGTTGAGCCAAGTCGGATTTGTATACTGATCATTACCACCAAGTATCATGAAGATTGGGCGAAAAAATATTTGCTGGTATTTCGGAAACACGTAGATTCTTGGACGCTTTGCAACCCCTTTCAATGAAAGTGCTTTTCCCCACTCTCTGCTTAGGGCTACTTGAAGAGGAAACAAACCATAGAGACAAAGATAAGAACTACTTAATTTTGTCAAGTTTCAAAAAGCTACTACGAACCATGTTGGATTTAGACTTCCAAATTCATCTATGTATATAGGAGAGAACATAGGGAAACCTAAAATAACAACTGCTACTGTAAATGAACGCTTCAACCTAGAAGAACAATATTTGGTGAGCCAAGTGGGATTTGTGTACTGATCATTACCACCAAGTATCATAAGGATTGGGTGAAAAAAAATTTGTTGGTATTTCGGAAACTCGTAATTTCTTGGAAGTTTGGCAACCCCTTTCCATGAAAGTGCTTTTCCACAGTCTCTGCTTAGTGCTACTTGAAGAGGAAACAAACCATGAAGACAAATCTGAGAACTACTTTATTTTGTCAAGTTTCAAAGAGCTACTACAAACAATGTTGGATTTAGAGTTCCAAATTCATCTATCCATATAGGAGAGAACAGAGTGAAACCTAAAAATAAAAACTGTGACTGTGAACGAACGCTTCAACCTAGAAGAACAAATTTTGGTGAACCAAGTGGGATTTGTGTACTGATCATTTCCACCAAGTATCATCAAGATTGGGTGAAAAAATATTTGCTTTTATTTCGGAAACTTGTAATTTCTTGGAAGCTTGGCTACCGCTTTCAATGAAAGTGCTTTTTCAAGTGTCTGCTTTGGGCTACTGGAAGAGGAAACAAACCATAGAGACAAAACTGAGAACTACTTTTTTTTGTCAAGTTTCAAAGAGCTACTACACACCATGTTGGATTTAGAGTTCCAAATTTATCTATCTGCATAGGAGAGAACAGAGTAAAACCTAAAAATAAACATTGCTACTGTAAATAATGCTTCAACCTAGAGGAACAATATTTGGTGAGCCAAGTAGGATTTGTGTAGTCATCATTACCACCAAGTATCATCCAGATTGGGTGAAAAAATATTTGCTGGTATTTCGGAAACATGTAGATTCTTGGACGTTTGGCAACCTCTCTCAATGAGAGTGCTATTCGCCAGTCTCTGATTAGCGCTACTTCAAGAAGAAACAAACCATTGAGACAAAACAGAGAACTACATTATTTTGTCAAGTTTCAAAGAGCTACTACAAACCATGTTGGATTTATGGTTCCAAATTCATCTATCTATATAGGAGAGAACAGAGTGAAACCTAAAAATGAAAACTGCTACTCTAAATAAACGCTTCAACCTAGAAGAACAAAATTTGGTGAGCCAAGTTGGATTTGCATACTGATCATGACCACCAAGTATCATCAAAATTTGGCAAAAAAATATTCCTGGTATTTTGGAAACCCTTAGATTCTTGGACGCTAGGCAACCCCTTTCAATGAAAGTGCTATTTGCAGTCTCTAATAAGGGCTTCTTTAAGAGGAAACAAACCATAGAAACAAAACTGAGAACTACTTTATTTTGTCAAGTTTCAAACAGCTATACAAACCATGTTGGATTTAGAGTTCCAAATTCATCTATCTATATAGGAGAGAACAGAGGAAAACCTAAAAATAAAAACTGCTACTGTAAACGAACGCTTCAACCTAGAAGAACAAATTTTGATGAACAAAGTGGGATTTGTGTACTGATCATTACCACCAAGTATCATCAAGAATGGGTGAAAAATATTTGCTGGTATTTCGGAAACTCGTAATTTCTTGGAAGCTTGGCAACCCCTTTCAATGAAAGTGCTTTTCCACAGTCTCTGCTTAGGGCTACTTGAAGAGGAAAAAACAATAGAGAAAAAACTGAGAACTACTTTATTTGGTAAGGTTTCAAAAAGCTACTAAAATCATGTTGGATTTAGAGTTCCAAATTTATCTATCTCTATGGGAGAGAACAGAGTGAAACCTAAAAGTAACAACTGCTACTGTAAATGGATGCTTTAACCTAGAAGAACAATATTTTGTGAGCCAAGTGGGATTTGTATACTGATCATTACCACCATGTATCAGGACGATTGGGCGAAAAAATATTTGCTGGTATATCGGAAACACGTAGATTCTTGGACGTTTGGCAACCCCTTTCAATGAGAGTGCTATTTGCCAGTCTCTGTTTAGGGCTACTTGAAGAGGAAACAAACCATAGAGAAAAAACTGAGAACTACTTTATTTTTTCAAGTTTCAAAGAGCTACTACAAACCATGTTGGATTTATAGTTCCAAATTCATCTATCTATATAGGACAGAACAAAGGAAAACCTAAAAAATATAAACTGCTAATGTACACGAAAGCTTCAACCTAGAAGAACAAAATTTGGTGAGCCAGGTGGGATTTGTGTACTGATCATTACCACCAAGTATCATCAAGATGGGTGAAAAAATATTTGCTTGTATTTCAGAAACTCATAATTTCTTGGAAGCTTGGCAACCCCTTTCAATGAAAGTGCTTTTCCACAGTCTCGGCTGAGGTCTACTTGAAATGGAAACAAACCATAGAGACAAAACTGAGAACAAGTTTATTTTGTCAGGTTTCAAAGAGCTACTACAAACCATGTTGGATTTAGAGTTCCAAATTCATCTATCTGTATAGGAGAGAACAGAGTAAAACCTAAAAATAAAAACTGCTACTGTAAATAATGCTTCAACCTAGAAAAACAAAATCTGGTGAGCCAAGTGGGATATATGTATTGATCATTACCACCAAGTATCATCAAGATTGGGTGAAAAAATATTTGCTGCTATTTCAGAAACTCTTAATTTCTTGGAAGCTTGGCAACCCCTTTCAAAGAAATGCTTTTCCACAGTCTCTGCTTAGAGCTACTTGAAGAGGAAACAAACCATTGAGAGAAAACTGAGCACTACTTTATTTTGTCAAGTTTCAAAGAGCTACTACAAACCATGTTGGATTTAGACTTCTAAATTTATCTATCTATATAGGAGAGAACAGAGTGAAATCTAAATATAAAAAATGCTAGTGTACACGAACGCTTCAACCTAGAAAAATAAAATTTGGTGAGCCAAGTGGGATTTGTATTCTGATCATTACCACCATGTATCATGACGATTGGGGGAAAAAATATTTGCTGCTATTTCGGGAACACGTAGATTCTTGGACGTTTGGCAACCACTTTCAATGAGAGTGATATTCGCCAGTCTCTGCTTTGGGATACTTGAAGAGGAAACAAACCATAGAGACAAAACTGAGGACTACTTAATTTTGTCAAGTTTCAAAGAGCTACTACAAACCATCTTGGAGTTAGAATTCAAAATTTATCTATATGTATAGAGAGAACAGAGTGAAACCTAAAAGTAAAAACTGCTACTGTAAATGAACGCTTCAACCTAGAAACAAATTTTGAGAACCAAGTAGGATTTGTGATCCGATCATTACCACCAAGTATCATCAAGATTGCGTGAAAAAATATTTGCTGGTATTTCGGAAACTCGTAATGTCTTGGAAGCTTGGCAACCCCTTTCAATGAATGTGCTTTCTCACAGTCTCTTCTTAGGGCTACTTGAAGAGGAAACAAACCATGGAGACAAATCTGAGAACTACTTTATTTTGTCAAGTTTCAAAGGGCTACTACAAACCATGTTGGATTCAGAGTTCCAAATACATCTATGTACATAGGAGAGAACAGAGTGAAACCCAAAAATAAAAACTGCGACTGTAAACGAACGCTTCAACCTAGAAGAACAAATGTTGGTGAACCAAGTGGGATTTGTACTGATCATTACCACCAAGTATCATCAAGATTGGTTGAAAAAATATTTGCTGGTATTTCGGAAGCTCATAATTTCTTGGAAGCTTGGCAACCCCTATCAATGAAAGTGCTTTTCCACAGTCTCTGCTCTGGTCTACTTGAAGAGGATACAAACCATAGAGAAAATCTGAGAACTACTTTATTTGGTCAAGTTCCAAAGAGCTAATGCAAACCATGTTGGATTTAGATTTCCAAATTCATCTATCAATATAGGAGAGAACAGAGTGAAATCTAAAAATATAAACTGCTACTGTACACCAACGCTTAAACCTAGAAAAACAAAATTTGGTGAGCCAAGTCGGATTTTTATACTGATCATTACCACCAATATCATGAAGATTGGTCGAAAAAATATTTGCTGGTATGTTGGAAACACGTAGATTCTTGTACGCTTTGCAACCCCTTTCAATGAAAGTGCTATTTGCCAGTCTCTGCTTAGGGCTACTTGAAGAGGAAACAAACTATCGAGAAAAAAATAAGAACTACTTTATTTTGTCAAGTTTAAGGAGCTACTACGAACCATGTTGGATTTAGAGTTCCAAATTCATCTATCTATATAGGAGAAAAAAGAGTGAAACCTAAAAATAAAAGCTGCGACTGTAAACGAACGCTTCCACCGAGAACAACAAATTTTGGTAAACCAAGTGGGATTTGTGTACTGATCATTACCACCAAGTATCATCAAGGTTGGGTGAAAAAATATTTGCTGTTATTTCGGAAACTCGTAATTTCTTGGAAGCTTGCCTACCGCTTTCAATGAAAGTGCTATTTGACAGTGTATGTTTAGGGCTACTTAAAGAGGAAACAAACCATAGAGACAAAACTGAGAACGACATTTTTTTGTCAAGTTTCAAAGAGCTACTACAAACCATGTTGCATTTAGGGTTCCAAATTCATCTATCAGCATAGGAAAGAACAGAGTAAAACCTAAAAATAAACATTGTTACTGTAAATAATGCCTCAACCTTGAACAACAAAAAATATGTGAGCCAAGTAGGATTTGTGTACTTATCATTACCACCAAGTATCATCAAGATTGGGTGAAAAAATATTTGCTGGTCTTTCGGAAACTCATAATTTATTGGAAGCTTGGCAACCCCATTCAATGAAAGTGCTTTTCCACAGTCTCTGCTTAGGGCTACTTGAAGAGGAAACAAACCATGGAGACAAATCTGAGAACTACTTATTTTGTCAAGTTTCAAAGAGCTACTACAAACCATGTTTGATTTAGAGTCCAGAGTGAAACCTAAAAATAAAAACTGCGACTCTAAACAAACGCTTCAACCTAGAAGAAAAAAATTTGGTGAGCCATGTGGGATTTGAATACTGATCATTACCAGGAAGCATCATCAAGATTGGGCGTAAAAATATTGCTGGTATTTCGTAAACCCCTAGTTTCTTGGACGCTTGGCAACCCCTTTCAATGAAAGTTCTATTCGCCAGTCCCTGATTAGGGCTACTTGAAGAGGAAACAAACCATAGAGCCAAAACTGAGAAGTACTTTATTTTGTCAAGTTTAAAGAGCTACTACACACCATGTTGGATTTAGAGTTCCAAATTCATCTATCTCTACAGAAGAGAACAGAGTGAAACCTAAAAATAAAAACTGCTAATGTAAACAAATGCTTCAACCTAGAAGAACAAATTTTGATGATCCAAGTGGGATTTGTGTACTGATCATTACCACCAAGTATCATCAAGATTGGTGGAAAAAATATTTGCTGGTGTTTCGGAAACTGGTAATTTTTTGGAAGCTTGGCAACCCGGTTAAATGAAAGTGCTTTTCCACAGTCTCTGCTCAGGGCTATTTGAAGAGGACACAAACCATAGAGCAAAAACTGAGAAGTACTTTATTTGGTCAAGTTTCAAAGAGCTACTACAAACCATGCTGGATTTAGAGTCTCAAATTTATCTATCTATATAGGAGAGAACAGAGTGAAATCTAAAAATAAAAACTGCTACTGTACACGAACGCTTCAAACCTAGAAGAACAAAATTTGGTGAGCCAAGTTGGATTTTTATACTGATCATTACCACCAAGTATCATGAAGATTGGGCGAAAAAATATTTGCTGGTATTTCGGACACACGTAGATTCTTGGACGCTTTGCAACCCCTTACAATGAAAGTGCTATTCGCCAGTCTCTGCTTAGGGCTACTCTAGAGGAAACAAACCATAGAGACAAAAATAAGAACTACTTTATTTTGTCAAGTTCCAAAGAGCTGCTACGAACCATGTTGGATTTAGAGTTCCAAATTCATCTATGTATATAGGAGAGAACAGAGGGAAACCTAAAAATAAAAACTGCTACTGTAAACGAGCGCTTAATCATAGAAGAACAAAATTTGGTGAGCCAACTGCTATTTGTGTACTGATCATTACCAAAAAGTATCATCAAGATTGGGTGAAAAAATATTTGCAGGTATTTCGGAAACTCGTAATTTCTTGGAAGCTTGGAAACCCCTTTCAATGAAAGTGCTTTTCCACAGTCTCTGCTTAGGGCTACTTAAAGAGGAAACAAACCATAGAGACAAAACTGAGGACTACTTTATTTTGTCAAGCTTCAAAAAGCTACTACAATATATGTTGGATTTATAGTTCCAAATTCATCTATCTATATAGGAGACAACAGACTGAAACCTGAAAATAAAAAGTGGTACTGTAAACGACCGCTTCAACCTAGAAAAACAAAATTTGGTGAGCCAAGTGGGATTTGTATACTAATCATTAACACCATGTATCATCAAGATTGGGCGAAAAAATATTTGCTGGTATTTCGGAAACTCGTATATTCTTGGACGCTTGGCAACCCCTTTCAATGAAAGTGCTTTACACCAGTCTGTGATTAGGGCGACTTGAAGACGAAACAAACTATAGAGACAAAACTGAGAACTACTTTATTTTGTCAAGTTTCAAAAAGCTACTAGAAACCATGTTGGATTTAGAGTACCAAATTCATCTATGTATATAGGAGAGAACAGAGGGAAACCTAAAAATAAAAACTGCTACTGTAAACGAACGCTTCAACCTAGAAGGACAAAATTTGGTGAGCCAAGTGGGATTTGTGTACTGATCATTACCACCATGTATCATCAAGATTGGGTGAAAAAATGTTTGCAGGTATTTTGGAAACTCGTAATTTCTTTGAAGATTGGCAACCCCTTTCAGTGAAAGTGCTTTTCGCCAGTCTCTGCTTAGGGCTACTTGAAGAGGAAACTAACCATAGAGAAAAAAACTGAGAACTACTTTATTTTGTCTAGTTTCAAAGAGCTACTACATACTATGTTGGATTTAAAGTTCCAAATTCATCTATCTATATAGGAGACAGTAGAGTGAAACCTAAAAATATAAACTGCTATTGTAAATGAACGCTTCAAACTAGAAGAACAAAATTTGGTGAGCCAAGTGGGATTTGTATACTGATCATTACCACCAAGTATCATCAAGATTGGGCGAAAAAATATTTGCTGGTATTTCGGAAACTCGTAATTACTTGGAAGATTGGCAACCCCTTTCAATGAAAGTGCTTTTCGCCAGTCTTTGATGATGGCTACTTGAAGAGGAAACAAACCATAGAGACAAAACTGAGAACTACTTTATTTTGTCAAGTTTCAAAGAGCTACTACAAACCATGTTTCATTTAGAGTTCCAAATTCATCTATGTATATAGGAGAGAACAGAGGGAAACCTAAAAATAAAAACTGCTACTGTAAACGAGCGCTTCAACCTAGAAGAACAAAATTTGGTGAGCCAAGTGGGATTTGTGTACTGATCATTACCATCATTACCAAAAAGTATCAAGATTGGGTGAATAAATATTTGCAGGTATTTCGGAAACTCATAATATCTTGGAAGCTTGGCAACCCCTTTCAATGAAAGTGCTTTTCCACAGTCTGTGCCTAGGGCTACTTGAAGAGGAAACAAACCATAGAGACAAAACTGAGAACTACTTTATTTTGTCAAGCTTCGAAAAGCTACTACAATCTATGTTGGATTTATAGTTCCAAATTCATCTATCTATATAGGAGACAAAAGACTGAAACCTGAAAATAAAAACTGCTATTGTAATCGAACGCTTCAACCTAGAAAAACAAAATTTGGTGAGCCATGTGGGATTTGTATACTGATCATTACCACCAAGTATCATCAAGATTGGGCAAAAAAATATTTGCTGGTATTTCGGAAACTCGTATATTCTTGGACACTTGGCAACCCCTTTCAATGAAAGTGCTTTTCTACAGTTTCTGATTAGGGATACTTGAAGAGGAAACAAACCATAGAGACAATACTGAGAACTACTTTATTTTGTCAAGTTTCAAAGAGCTACTGCAAACCATTTTGGATTTCGAGTTCCAAATTCATCTATCTGTATAGGAGAGAACAGAGTGAAACCTAAAAATAAACATTGCTACTGTAAATAACGCTTCAACCTAGATGATCAAAATTTGGTGAGCCATTTGGGATTTGTGTACTGATCATTACCACCAAGTATCATCAAGATTCGGTGAAAAAATATTCGCTAGTATTTCGAAAACTCATAATTTCTTGATAGCTTGGCAACCCCTTTCATTGAAACTGTATTTCCACAATCTCTGCTTAGGACTACTTGAACAGGAAACAAACCATAGAGACAAAACTGAGAACTACTTTATTTTGTCAAGTTTCAAAGAGCTACTGCAAATCATTTTGGAATTTGAGTTCCAAATTCATCTATCTGTATAGGAGAGAACAGAGTGAAACCTAAAAATAAAAACTGCTACTGTAAATAACGCTTCAACCTAGAAGAACAAAATTTTTGAGCCAAGTGGGATTTGTGTACTGATCATTACCACCAAGTGTCATCAAGATTGGGTGAAAAATATTTGCTGGTATTTCGGAAACTCGTAATATCTTGGAAGTTTGGCAACCCCTTTCAATGAAAGTGCTTTTCCACTGTCTCTGCTTAGGGCTACTTGAAGAGGAAACAAACCATGGAGACAAATCTGAGAACTACTTTATTTTGTCAAGTTTCAAAGTGCTACTAAGAACCATGTTGGATTTAGAGTTCCAAATTCAGGTATCTATATAAGAGAGAAAACAGTGAAACCTAAAAATAAAAACCGCGACTGTAAACGAACGCTTCAACCTAGAAGAACAAATTTTGGTTAACCAAGTGGGATTTGTGTACTGATCATTACCACGAAGTATCATCAAGAATGGGTGAAAAATATTTGCTGGCATTTCGGAAACTCATAATTTCTTGGAAGCTTGGCTACCGCTTTCAATGAAAGTGCTTTTTCACAGTGTCTCCTTAGGGCTACTTGAAGGGGAAACAAACCATAGAGACAAAACTGAGAACTGCTTTTTTTGTCAAGTTTCAAAGAGCTACTACAAACCATGTTGGATTTAGAGTTCCAAATTCATCTATCTGCATAGGAGAGAACAGAGTAAAACCTAAAAATAAACATTGCTACTGTAAATAATGCTTCAACCTAGAAGAACAAAATTTGGTGAGCAAAGTAGGATTTGTGTACTCATCATAACCACCAAGTATCATCAAGATTGGGTGAAAAAATATTTGCTGGTATTTCGGAAACTCGTAATTTCTTGGAAACTTGGCAACCCCTTTCAATGAAAGTGCTTATCCACAGTCTCTGCTTAGGGCTACTTGAAGAGGAAACAAACCATGGAGACAAATCTGAGAACTACTTTATTTTGTCAAGTTTCAAAGACCTACTACAAACAATGTTGCATTTAGAGTTCCAAATTCATGTATCTGCATAGGAGAGAACAGAGTAAAACCTAAAAATAAGCATTGCTAATGTAAATAATGCCTCAACCTAGAAGAATAAAATTTGGTTAGCCAAGTAGGATTTGTTTACTGATCATTACCACCAAGTGTCATCAAGTTGGGGGAAAAAATATTTGCTGGTATTTCGGAAACTTGTAATTTCTTGGAAGCTTGTCTACCCCTTTCAATGAAAGTGCTTTTCCACAGTCTCTGCTTAGGGCTACTTGAAGTGGAAACAAACCATAGTGACAAAACTGAGAACTACTTTATTTTGTCAATTTTTAAAGAGCTACTAAAAACCATTATGGATTTAGAGTTCCAAATTTATCTATCTATATAGGAGAGAACAGGGTGAAACCTAAATATAAAAACTGCTACTGTGAACAAACGCTTCAACCTAGAAGAACAAATTTTGGTGAACCAAGTGGGATTTGTATACTGATCATTACCTCCAAGTATCATGAAGATTGTGTGAAAAAATATTTGCTGTTATTTCGGAAACTCGTAATTTCTTGGAAGCTTGGCAACCCCTTTCAATGAAAGTGCTTTTCCACAGTTTCTGCTTAGGCCTACTTGAAGAGGATACAAACCATAGAGAAAAAACTGAGAACTACTTTTTTTGGTGAAGTTTCAAAGAGCTATTACAAACCATGTTGGATTTAGAGTTCCTAATTTATCTTTCTATATAGGAGAGAAGAGAGTGAAACCTAAAAATAAAAAATGCTACTGTACACAAACGATTCAACCTAGAAAAACAATATTTGGTGAGCCAATAGTGATTTGTATATTGATCATTACCACCATGTATCATGAAGATTGGGTGAAAAAATATTTGCTGGTATTTCGGAAACATGTAGATTCTTGGACGTTTGGCAACCTCTCTCAATGAGAGTGCTATTCTCCAGTCTCTGCTTAGCGCTACTTCAAGAAGAAACAAACCACGGAGAGAAAACAGAGAACTACATTATTTTGTCAAGTTTCAAAGAGCTACTACAAACCATGTTGGATTTATGGTTCCAAATTCATCTAACAATATAGGAGAGAACACAGTGAAACCTAAAAATAAAAACTGCTACTGTAAACGAACGCTTCAACCTAGAAGAACAAAATTTGGTGAGCCAAGTGGGATTTGTGTACTGATCATTACCAACACGTATCATCAAGATTGGGTGAAAAAATATTTGCTGGTATTTCGGAAACTCGTAATTTCTTGGAAGCTTGGAAACCCCTTTCAATAAAAGTGCTTTTCTCCAGTCTCTGCTTAGGGCTACTTGCAGTGGAAACAAACCATAGAGAAAAAACTGAGAACTACTATATTTGGTCAAGTTTCAAAGAGCTACTACAAACAATGTTGGATTTGGAGTTCCAAATTCATCTATGTATATAGGAGAGAACAGAGTGAAACCTAAAAATAAAAACTGCTACTGTAAACAACGCTTCAACCTAGAAGATCAAAATTAGATGAGGCAAGTGGGATTTGTGTACGTGTCATTACCACCAAGTATCATCAAGATTGGGTGAAAAAATATTTGCTGGTATTTCGGAACTCGTAATTTCTTGGATGATTGGCAACCCTTTTCAATGAAAGTGCTTTTCCACAGTCTCTGCTTTAGGATACTAGAAGAGGAACCAAAAAATAGTGACAAAACTGTGACTACTTTATTTTGTCAAGTTTCAAAGAGCTACTACAAACCATGTTGGATTTAGAGTTCCAAATTCATCTATCTATATAGGAATGAACAGAGTGAAACCTAAAAATAAAAACTGCTACTGTAAACGAACGCTACAACCTAGAAGAACAAAATTTGGTGAGCCAAGTGGGAATTATGTACTGATCATTACCACCAAGTATCATCAAGATTGGGTGAAAAAATATTTGCGGGTATTTCGGAAACTCGTAATTTCTTGGAAGCTTGGGAACCCCTTTCAATGAAAGTGCTTTTCTCCATTCTCTGCTTAGGGCTACTTGAAGTGGAAACAAACAATAGAGAAAAAATTGAGAACTACTTTATTTTGTCAAGTTTCAAAAAGCTACTACAAACCATGTTGGATTCAGAGTTCCAAATTCATCTAAAAATACAGGAGAGAACAGAGTGAAACCTAAAAATAAAAACTGCTACTGTAAACGAACACTTCAACGTAGAAGACCAAAAATTGGGGAGCTAAGTGGGATTTGTGTTCTGATCATTACCACAAGTAACATGAAGACTGGGTGAAAAAATATTTGCTGTTATTTTGGAAACAAGGAATTTCTTGGGAGATTGGCAACCCCTTTCAATGAACGTGCTTTTCGCCACTCTGTACTTAGAACTACTTGAAGAGGGAACAAACCATAGAGACAAAACTGAGAACTACTTAATTTTGTCAAGTTTCAAAGAGCTACTGCAAACCATGTTGGATTTGGAGTTCCAAATTCATCTATGTATATAGCAGAGAACAAGGTGAAACCTAAAAATAAAAACTGCTACTGTAATCGAACGCTTCAACTCAGAAAAACAAAATTTGGTGAGCCAAGTGGGATTTGTGTACTGATCATTACCCCAAGTATCATCAAGATTCGGTGAAAAAAATATTTGCTCTTATTTTTGAAAATCCGAATTTCCTGGATAATTGGCAACCCATTTCAATGAAAGTGCTTTTCACCACTCTCTGGTTAGAACTAGTTGAAGAGAAAACAAACTATAGAGACAAAACTGAGAGCTACTTAATTTTGTCAAGTTTCAATGAGCTAATACAAACCATGTTGGATTTAGAGTTCCAAATTCATCTATCTATATAGGAGAGAAGAGAGTGAAACCTAAAAATAAAAACTGCTACTGTAAACGAACGCTTCAACCTAGAACAAGAAAATTTGGTGAGCCAAGTGGGATTTGTGTACTGATCATTACCACCAAGTATCATTAAGATTGGTGAAAAAATATTTCCGGGTATTTCAGAAAATCGTAATTTCTTGGAAGCTTGGCAACCTCTTTCAATGAAAGTGCTTTTCGCCAGTATCTGCTTAGGGCTACTTAAAGAGGAAACAAACCATAGAGACAAAAATGATAGCTACTTTTTTTTATCAAGTTTAAAAGAGCAACTACAAACCATGTAGAATTTTAGTTCCTAATTCCTCCATCTATGTAGGAGAGAACAGATTAAACCTAAAAATAAAAACTGCTACTGTAAACGAACGCTTCAACCTAGAAGAACAATATTTGGTGAGCCAAGTGGGATATGTGTGCTGATCATTACGACCAAGTATCATCAAGATTGGGTGAAAAAATATTTGCTGGTATTTTGGAACTCCTAATTTCTTTTAAGCTTGCAACCCCTTTCAATGAAAGTGCTTTTCCACAGTCTCTGCTTAGGGCTACTTCAAGTGGAAACAAACCAAGGACACACAACTGAGAACTCCTTTATTTTGTCAAGTTTCAAAGAGCTACTACAAACCATGTTGGATTTAGAGTTCAAAATTCATCTAACAATATAGGAGAGAACACAGTGAAACCTAAAAATAAAAACTGCTGCTGTAAACGAACGCTTCAACCTAGAAGTTCAAAATTTGTTGAGCCAAGTGGGATTTGTGTACTGATCATTACCACAAGTATAATCAAGATTTGGTGAAATATATTTGCTGTTATTTCGGAAAATCGGAATTTCTTGGAAGATTGGCAACCCCTTTCAATGAAACTGATTTTCGCCACTCTCTGCTTAGAACTACTTGAAGACGAAACAAACCATAGAGAAAAATCTGAGAGCTACTTAATTTTGTCAAGTTTCAATGAGCTACAACAAACCATGTTGGATTTAGAGTTCCAAATCCATCCATCTATATAGGAGAGAAGAGAGTGAAACCTAAAAATAAAAACTGCTACTATAAACGAACGCTTCAACCTAGAAGAACAAAATTTGGTGAGCCAAGTGGGATTTGAATAGTGATTATTACCACCAAGTATCATCAAGATTGGGTGAAAAAATATTTGCTGGTATTTGAGAAACTCGTAATTTCTTGGAAGCTTTGCAACTGCTTTCAATGAAAGTACTTTTCGCCAGTCTCTGCTTAGGGCTCCTTGTAGGGGAAACAAACCATAGAGACAAAACTGAGAACTACTTTATTTTGTCAAGTTTCAAGGAGGTACTACAAACATGTTGGATTTAGAATTCCAAATTCATCTATCTATATAGAATAGAACAGAGTGAAACCTAAAAATAAAAACTGCTACTGTAATCGAACGCTACAACCTAGAAGAACAAAATTTGGTGAGCCAAGTGGGAATTATGTACTGATCATTACCACCAAGTATCATCAAGATTGGGTGAAAAAATATTTGCGGGTATTTCGGAAACTCGTAATTTCTTGGAAGCTTGAGAACCCCTTTCAATGAAAGTGCTTTTCTCCATTCTCTGCTTAGGGCTACTTGAAGTGGAAACAAACAATAGAGAAAAAATTGAGAACTACTTTATTTGGTCAAGTTTCAAAAAGCTACTACAAACCATGTTGGATTCAGAGTTCCTAATTCATCTAACAATACAGGAGAGAACAGAGTGAAACCTAAAAATAAAAACTGCTACTGTAAACGAACACTTCAACTTAGAAGAACAAAAATTGGGGAGCTAAGTGGAATTTGTGTTCTGATCATTACCACAAGTATCACGAAGACTGGGTGAAAAAATATTTGCTGTTATTTTGGAAACAAGGAATTTCTTGGGAGATTGGCAACCCCTTTCAATGAACGTGCTTTTCGCCACTCTGTACTTAGAACTACTTGAAGAGGGAACAAACCATAGAGACAAAACTGAGAACTAATTAATTTTGTCAAGTTTCAAAGAGCTACTGCAAACCATGTTGGATTTGGAGTTCCAAATTCATCTATGTATATAGCAGAGAACAGAGTAAAACCTAAAAATAAAAATTGCTACTGTAAACGAATGCTTCAACGTAGAAAAACAAAGTTTGGTGAGCCTAGTGTGATTTATATAGTGATCATTACCACCAAGTATCATGAAGATTGGGCGAAAAAATATTTGCTGGTATTTCGGAAACACGTAGATTCTTGGATGCTGGGCATCCCCTTTCAATGAAAGTGCTATTCGCCAGTCTCTGATTAGGGCTACTTGAAGAGGAAACAAACCATAGAGACAAAACTGAGAACTACTTTTTTTTTTCAAGTTTCAAAGAGCTACTACAATCCATGTTGGATTTATAGTTCCAAATTCACCTTTCTATATAGGAGAGAACAGAGTGAAACCTAAAAATAAAAACTGCTACTATAATTGAACGGTTCAACATTGAAGAACAAAATTTGGTGAGCGAAGTGAGATTTTTGTACTGATAATTACCACCAAATATCATCAAGATTGGGTGAAAAAACATTTGCTGGTATTTCGGAAACTCGTAATTTCTTGGAAGCGTGGCAACCCCTTTCAATGAAAGTGCTTTTCCACAGTCTCTGCTTAGGGCTACTTGAAGAGGAAACAAACTATAGACACAAAACTGAGAACTACTTTATTTTGTCAAGTTTCAAAGAGCTACTACAAACCATGTTGGATTTAGAGTTCCAAATTTATATATATATATATATATATATATATATATATATATATATATATATGAGAGAAAAGAGTGAAAACTAAAAATAAAAACTGCTACTTTTAAGGAACGCTTCAACCTAGAAACAAATTTTGGATAACCATGTGGGATATGTGCTGTGATCATTACCACCAAGTATCATCAAGATGGGGTAAAAAATATTTGCTGGTATTTCAGAAACATGTAATTTCTTTGAAGATTGGCAACCCATTTCAATGAAAGTGCTTTTCCACAATCTCTGCTTAGGGCTACTTGAAGAGGAAAAAAACCATAGACACAAAACTGAGAACTACTTTATTTGATCAAGTTTAAAAGAGCTACTCCAAACCATGTTGGATTTAGAGTTCCAAATTCATCTATGTATATAGGAGAGACCAGAGAAAAAGCTAGAAACAAAAACTGCTACTGTAAACCAATGCTTCAACCTAGAAGAACAAATTTTGGTGACCATGTGGGATTTGGGTACTGATCATTACCTCTAAGTATCATCAAGATTGAGTGAAAAAATATTTGCTGGTATTTCGGAAATTCGTAATTTCTTGGAAGCTTGGCAACCCCTTTGAATGAAAGTGCTTTTCACACAGTCTCTGCTTAGTGCTACTTGAAGAGGAAACAAACCATTGAGAAAAACTGAGAACTACTTTATTTGGTCAAGTTTCAAGAGCTACGACAAATCATGTTGGACTTAGAGTTCCAATTTAATCTATCTCTATAAGAGAGAACAGAGTGAAACCTAAAAATAGAAACTGCTACTGTAAATGAACACAACAACCTAGAAGAACAAAATTTGGTGAGCCAAGTGGGTTTTGAATACTGATCATTACCACCAAGTATCATCAAGAATGGGCGAAAAAATATTGCTGGTATTTCTGAAACCCTTTGATTCATGGACTCTTGGCAACCCCTATCAATTAAACTTCTATACGCCAGTTTCTGATTAGGGCTACGTGAAGAGGAAAGAAACCATAGAGAAAAAACTGAGAACTACTTTATTTTGTCAAGTTTCAAAGTGTTACTACAAACCATGTTGGATTTAGAGTTCCAAATTCATCTATCTATATAGGAGAGAACAGAGTGAAACCTAAAAATAAACACTGCTACTGTAAATAATGCTTCAACTTGGAAGAACAAAATTTGGTGAGCCAAGTAGGATTTGTGTACTGATCATTACCACCAAGTAACATCAAGATTGGGAGAAAAAAATATTTGCTTGTTTTTCGGAAACTAGTAATTTCTTGAAGCTTGGCAATCCCATTCAATGAAAGTGCTTTTCCACAGTCTCTGCTTAGGGCTACTTGAAGTGGAAACAAACCAAGGACACACAACTGAGAACTACTTTATTTTGTCAAGTTTCGAAGAGCTACTACAAACCATGTTGGATTTAGTGCTTCAAATTCATCTATCTATATAGGAGAGAACAGAGGGAAACCTAAAAATAAAAACTGCTACTGTAAACGAACTCTTTAACCTAGAAGAACAAAATTTGGTGAGCCTAATGGGTTTTGTGTCCTGATCATTACCACCAAGTATCATCAAGATTGGGTGAAAGAATATTTGATGGTATTTCGGAAACTCGTAATTTCTTGAAGTTTGTCAACCCCTTTCAATGAAAGTGCTTTTACACAGTCTCTGCTGAGGGCTACTTGAAATGGAAAGAAAGAAAAAAAGGACACACAACTGAGAACTACATTATTTTGTCAAGTTTCAAAGAGCTACTACAAACCATGTTGGATTTAGAGTTCCAAATTCATCTCTCTATATAGGAGAGAACAGTGGGAAACCTAAAAATAAATACTGCTACTGTAAACGAACGCTTCAACCTAGGAGATCCAAATTTGGTGAGCCAAGTGGTATTTGTGTACTTGTCATTACCACCAGGTATCATCAAGTTTCGGTGAAAATTATTTGCTGGTATTTCGGAAACTCGTAATTTCTTGAAGCTTTGTAACCCCTTTCAATGAAAGTACTTTTCGCCAGTCTCTGCTTAGGGCTACTTGTGGGGGAAACAAACCATAGAGAAAAAACTGAGAACTACTTTATTTGGTCAAGTTTCAAAGAGCTACTACAAACCATGTTGGATTTAAAGTTCCAAATTCATCTAACAATATAGGAGAGAACACAGTGAAACCTAAAAATAAAAACTGCTACTGTAAACGAACGCTTCAACCTAGAAGAACAAAATTTGGTGAGCCAAGTGGGATTTGTGTACTGTACATTACCAACACGTATCATCAAGATTGGGTGAAAAAATATTTGCTGGTATTTCGGAAACTCGTAATTTCTTGGAAGCGTGGAAACCCCTTTCAATAAAAGTGCTTTTCTCCAGTCTCTGCTTAGGGCTACTTGCAGTGGAAACAAACCATAGAGAAAAAACTGAGAATTACTATATTTGGTCAAGTTTCAAAGAGCTACTACAAACAATGTTGGATTTGGAGTTCCAAATTCATCTATGTATATAGGAGAGAACAGAGTGAAACCTAAAAATAAAAACTGCTACTGTAAACAACGCTTCAACTTAGAAGATCAAAATTAGATGAGGCAAGTGGGATTTGTGTACGTGTCATTATCACCAAGTATCATCAAGATTGGGTGAAAAAATATTTGCTGGTATTTCGGAACTCGTAATTTCTTGGATGATTGGCAACCCTTTTCAATGAAAGTGCTTTTCCACAGTCTCTGCTTTGGGCTACTAGAAGAGGAACCAAAAAATAGTGACAAAACTGTGACTACTTTATTTTGTCAAGTTTCAAAGAGCTACTACAAACCTTGTTGGATTTAGAGTTCCAAATTCATCTATCTATATAGGAATGAACAGAGTGAAATCTAAAAATAAAAACTGCTACTGTAATCGAATGCTTCAACTCAGAAAAACAAAATTTGGTGAGCCAAGTGGGATTTGTGTACTGATCATTACCCCAAGTATCATCAAGATTGGGTGAAAAAAATATTTGCTGTTATTTTTGAAAATTCGAATTTCCTTGATAATTGGCAACCCATTTCAATGAAAGTGCTTTTCACCACTCTCTGGTTAGAA
This sequence comes from Callospermophilus lateralis, assembly GCF_048772815.1. NCBI lineage: Eukaryota > Metazoa > Chordata > Mammalia > Rodentia > Sciuridae > Callospermophilus > Callospermophilus lateralis. The sequence goes on from NC_135312.1 coordinate 73,395,468, forward strand.
CTAGTTGAAGAGAAAACAAACTATAGAGACAAAACTGAGAGCTACTTAATTTTGTCAAGTTTCAATGAGCTAATACAAACCATGTTGGATTTAGAGTTCCAAATTCATCTATCTATATAGGAGAGAAGAGAGTGAAACCTAAAAATAAAAACTGCTACTGTAAACGAACGCTTCAACCTAGAACAAGAAAATTTGGTGAGCCAAGTGGGATTTGTGTACTGATCATTACCACCAAGTATCATTAAGATTGGTGAAAAAATATTTCCGGGTATTTCAGAAAATCGTAATTTCTTGGAAGCTTGGCAACCTATTTCAATGAAAGTGCTTTTCGCCAGTATCTGCTTAGGGCTACTTAAAGAGGAAACAAACCATAGAGACAAAAATGATAGCTACTTTTTTTTATCAAGTTTAAAAGAGCAACTACAAACCATGTAGAATTTTAGTTCCTAATTCCTCCATCTATGTAGGAGAGAACAGATTAAACCTAAAAATAAAAACTGCTACTGTAAACGAACGCTTCAACCTAGAAGAACAATATTTGGTGAGCCAAGTGGGATATGTGTGCTGATCATTACGACCAAGTATCATCAAGATTGGGTGAAAAAATATTTGCTGGTATTTCGGAACTCCTAATTTCTTGGAAGCTTGCAACCCCTTTCAATGAAAGTGCTTTTCCACAGTCTCTGCTTAGGGCTACTTCAAGTGGAAACAAACCAAGGACACACAACTGAGAACTCCTTTATTTTGTCAAGTTTCAAAGAGCTACTACAAACCATGTTGGATTTAGAGTTCAAAATTCATCTAACAATATAGGAGAGAACACAGTGAAACCTAAAAATAAAAACTGCTGCTGTAAACGAACGCTTCAACCTAGAAGTTCAAAATTTGTTGAGCCAAGTGGGATTTGTGTACTGATCATTACCACAAGTATAATCAAGATTGGGTGAAAAATATTTGCTGTTATTTCGGAAAATCGGAATTTCTTGGAAGATTGGCAACCCCTTTCAATGAAACTGATTTTTGCCACTCTCTGCTTAGAACTACTTGAAGACGAAACAAACCATAGAGAAAAATCTGAGAGCTACTTAATTTTGTCAAGTTTCAATGAGTTACTACAAACCATGTTGGATTTAGAGTTCCAAATTCATCCATCTATATAGGAGAGAAGAGAGTGAAACCTAAAAATAAAAACTGCTACTGTAAACGAACGCTTCAACCTAGAAGAACAAAATTTGGTGAGCCAAGTGGGATTTGTATAGTGATTATTACCACCAAGTATCATCAAGATTGGGTGAAAAAAATATTTGCTGGTATTTGAGAAACTCGTAATTTCTTGGAAGCTTTGCAACCGCTTTCAATGAAAGTACTTTTCGCCAGTCTCTGCTTAGGGCTCCTTGTAGGGGAAACAAACCATAGAGACAAAACTGAGAACTACTTTATTTTGTCAAGTTTCAAGGAGGTACTACAAACATGTTGGATTTAAAGTTCCAAATTCATCTATCTATATAGAATAGAACAGAGTGAAACCTAAAAATAAAAACTGCTACTGTAAACGAACGCTACAACCTAGAAGAACAAAATTTGGTGAGCCAAGTGGGAATTATGTACTGATCATTACCACCAAGTATCATCAAGATTGGGTGAAAAAATATTTGCGGGTATTTCGGAAACTCGTAATTTCTTGGAAGCTTGGGAACCCCTTTCAATGAAAGTGCTTTTCTCCATTCTCTGCTTAGGGCTACTTGAAGTGGAAACAAACAATAGAGAAAAAATTGAGAACTACTTTATTTGGTCAAGTTTCAAAAAGCTACTAGAAACCATGTTGGATTCAGAGTTCCAAATTCATCTAAAAATACAGGAGAGAACAGAGTGAAACCTAAAAATAAAAACTGCTACTGTAAACGAACACTTCAACTTAGAAGAACAAAAATTGGGGAGCTAAGTGGGATTTGTGTTCTGATTATTACCACAAGTATCATGAAGACTGGGTGAAAAAATATTTGCTGTTATTTTGGAAACAAGGAATTTCTTGGGAGATTGGCAACCCCTTTCAATGAACGTGCTTTTCGCCACTCTGTACTTAGAACTACTTGAAGAGGGAACAAACCATAGAGACAAAACTGAGAACTACTTAATTTTGTAAAGTTTCAAAGAGCTACTGCAAACCATGTTGGATTTGGAGTTCCAAATTCATCTATGTATATAGCAGAGAACAGAGTGAAACCTAAAAATAAAAACTGCTACTCTAAACGACGCTTCAACCTAGAAGATAAAAATTAGGTGAACCACCTGGGATTTGTGTACGTGCCATTACCATCAAGTATCACCAAGATTGGGTGAAAAAATATTTGCTGGTATTTTGGAACTCGTATTTTCTTGGATGCTTGCAAACTCCTTTCAATGAAACTGCTTTTCCACAGTCTCTGCTTTGGACTACTTGAAGAGGAGACCAAAAATAGTGACAAAACTGTGAACTACTTTATTTTGTCAAGTTTCAAAGAGCTACTACAAACCATGTTGGATATAGAGTTCCAAATTCATCTATCAATATAGGAGAGAACAGAGTGAAACCTAAAAATAAAAACTGCTACTGTGAACGAACGCTTCAACTCAGAAGAACAAAATTCGGTGAGCCAGTGGGATTTGTGCACTGATCATTACCACCAAGTATCATCAAGATTGGTTGAAAAAATATTTGCTGGTATTTCGGAAACTCGTAATTTCTTGAAGCTTGTCAACCCCTTTCAATGAAAGTGCTTTTACTCAGTCTCTACATACGGATATTTCAAGACTGAACAAACCATAGAGAAAAAAATGAGAACTACTTTATTTTGTCAATTGTCAAAGAGCTACTGCAAACCATGTTGGATTTAGTGTTCCAAATTCATCTATATATATAGGAGAGAACAGAGTGAAACCTAAAAATAAAAACTGCTACTGTAAGCGAACGCCTCAACTTAGAAGAACAAAATTTGGTAAGCCAAGTGGGATTTGTGTACTGATCATTAGCACAAGTATGATCAAAATTGGGTGAAAAAATATTAGCTGTTATTTCGGAAAATCCGAATTTTTTGGAAGATTGTCAACCCCTTTCAATGAAAGTGCTTTTCGCCACTCTCTGCTTAGAACTACTTGAGGAGGATTCAAACCATAGAGACAAAACTGAGAGCTACTTAATTTTGTCAAGTTTCAATGAGCTACTACAATCCATGTTGGATTTAGAGTTCCAAATTCATCTCTCTATATAGGAGAGAACAGTGGGAAACCTAAAAAAAAAACTGGTACTGTAAAGGAACGCTTCAACCTAGAAGAACAAAATTCGGTGAGCCAAGTGGGATTTGTGCACTGATCATTACCACCAAGTATCATCAAGATTGGTTGGAAAAATATTTGCTGGTATTTTGGAAACTCGTAATTTCTTGAAGCTTGTCAACCCCTTTCAATGAAAGTGCTTTTACACAGTCTCTGCTTACGGATATTTCAAGACTGAACAAACCATAGAGACAAAATTGAGAACTACTTTGTTCTGTCAATTTTCCAAGAGCTACTGCAAACCATGTTGGATTTAGTGTTCCAAATTCATCTATCTATATAGAAGAGAACAGAGTGAAACCTAAAAGTAAAAACTGCTACTGTAAGCGAACGCCTCAACCTAGAAGAACAAAATTTGGTAAGCCAAGTGGGATTTGTGTACTGATCATTAGCACAAGTATGATGAAGATTGGGTGAAAAAATATTTGCTGTTTTTTCGGAAAATCGGAATTTCTTGGAAGATTGTCATCCCCTTTCAATGAAAGTGCTTTTCGCCAGTCTCTGCTTAGAACTACTTGAACAGGATTCAAACCATAGAGACAAAACTGAGAGCTACTTAATTTTGTCAAGTTTCAATGAGCTACTACAATCCATGTTGGATTTAGAGTTCCAAATTCATCTATCTATATAGGAGAGAATAGTGTGATACCTAAAAATAAAAACTGCTACTGTAAACGAACGCTTCAACCTAGAAGAACAAAATTTGGTGAGCCGAGTGAGATTTGTGAAATGATCATTACCACCAAGTATCATCAAGATTGGGTGAAAAATATTTGCTGGTATTTAGGAAACTTGTAATTTCTTGGAAGATTTGCAACCCCTTTCATTGAAAGTACTTTTCGCCAGTCTCTGCTTAGGACTACTTGAACAGGAAACAAACCATAGAGACAAAACTGAGAACTACTTTATTTTGTCATGTTTCAAAGAGCTGCTACAAACCATGTTGGATTTAGAGTTCCAAATTCATCTATGTATATAAGATAGAACAGAGTGAAACCTAAAAATAAAAACTGCTACTGTAAACGAATGCTTCAACCTAGAAGAACAAAATTTCTTGAGCCAAGTGGGATTTGTGTACTTGTCATTAACACCAAGTACCATCATGTTTGGGTGGAAAAATATTTCCTGGTATCTCGGAAACTCGTAATTTCTTGGAAGCTTGAAAACTCCTTTCAATGAAAGTGCTTTTCGCCAGTCTCTGCTTAGGGCTACTTGAAGAGGAAACAAACCGTTGAGACAAAATTGAGAACTACTTTTTTTGTCAAGATTCAAAGAGCTACTACAAAGCATGTTGGATTTAGAGTTCCAAATTTATCTATCTGTGTAGAAAACAACAGAGTAAAACCTAAAAATAAAAACGGCTACTGTATACGAACTCTTCAACCCAGAAGAACAAAATTTGTTGAGCCAAGGGGGATTTGTGTACTGATCATTACCACCAAGTATCATCAAGATTGGGCAAAATGATATTTGCTGGTATTTCAGAAACACGTAGATTCTTGGATGCTTGGCAACCCCTTACAGTGAAAGTGCTATTCGCCAGTCTCTGATTAGGCCTATTGAAGAGGAAACAATTCATAGAGACAAAAATGTGAGGTACTTTATTTTGTCAAGTTTCAAAGAGCTACTTCAAACCATGTTGGATTTAGAGTTCCAAATTCATCTCTCTATATAGGAGAGAACAGTGGGAAAACTAAAAATAAAAACTGCTACTGTTAACGAACGCTTCAACCTAGGAGATCCAAATTTGGTGAGCCAAGTGGGATTTGTGTACTTGTTATTACCACCAGGTATCATCAAGTTTGGGTGAAAAAATATTTACTGGTATTTCGGAAACTCCTAATTTCCTGGAAGCTTGGAAACCCCTTTCAATGAAAGTGATTTTCCACAGACTCTGCTAAGGGCTACTTGAAGAGAAAAAAAATCATAGAGAAAAAACTGAGAACTACTTTATTTTGTCAAGTTTCAAAGAGGTTCTACAAACCATGTTGGACTTAGAGTTCCACTATTTTTATAGGAGAGAACTGAGTGAAACCTAAAAATAAAAACTGTTATGGTAAAAGAACGCTTCAACCTAGAAGATCAAATTTTGGTGAGCCAAGTGGGATTTGTGTACTTGTCATTAACACCAAGTATCATCAAGTTTGGGTGAAAAAATATTTACTGGTATTTCGGAAACTCGTAATTTCATGGAAGCTTGGCAACCCCTTTCAATGAAAGTGCTTTTCGCCAGTCTCTGCTTAGGGCTACTTGAAGAGGAAACAAACCATTGAGACAAAATTGAGAACTACTTTTTTTGTCAAGATTCAAAGAGCTACTACAAACCATGTTGGATTTAGAGTTCCAAATTCATCTATCTGTGTAGAAAAGAACAGAGTAAAACCTAAAAACAAAAACGGCTACTGTATACGAACTCTTCAACCCAGAAGAACAAAATTTGGTGAGCCAAAGTGGATTTGTGTACTGATCATTACCACCAAGTATCATCAAGATTGGGGGAAATAATATTTGCTGAAATTTCAGAAACACGTAGATTCTGGACACTTGGCAACCCCTTACAATGAAAGTGCTATTCGCCAGTCTCTGATTAGGGCTATTTGAAGAGAAAACAATTCATAGAGACAAAAATGTGAGGTACTTTATCTTGTCAAGTTTCAAAGAGCTACTTCAAACCATGTTGGATTTAGAGTTCCAGATTCATATCTCTATATAGGAGAGAATAGTGGGAAACCTAAAAATAAAAACTGCTACTGTAAACGAACACTTCAACCTAGAAGATCCA